>NW_028257910.1:0-300000 GCF_057944985.1 Cucurbita pepo subsp. pepo | reverse complement strand
CTCCAAAATTGGACACAATCTAGAATGTTCACAAATCACCAAATCCAACGGTTAGAATTCGAATTGGAAGTCGGTAGCTCGCTAATCGGAGAGGATATTTCTGATGAATTTTTCAAAAAATTTAATCTCCAAGTCACGTTGATTCTTAAGGTTTCAACGTCGGTGGAAGCTTCCCCCATAAAGTCTGAAGTTGGGGCAATAATATGGAACAAGAATCGAGGAAGGTCGAGCTCCAAATTGTAAGCAATAAGCGTTTAGATTGTAGGTATCCTACTCTCTAATTTGTTCCAAATATGAGAGCAATTGTCCGCCATTTTCCTTCAAATTTGTTCATACAGTTTCTAAACAAGATTACACACAAGTTTCATGAAGAAATCGAGTACTAAAAGTACCTAGAACCCCCCCAGTCCGATCCGCCATTGAAGAGCTTCAAGAAAATCATGAAAAATTAATCTGATGATACACGATAATTTGTCGTGCATGGAAAATATCAACCTGTTTTGGCAGCTATGAGGATTGTTTCCATAGAAGAATATGAAGAGAAATAATCTCAAAAACATGGGGAATTAAAGGAAATTAGTTTGAGTAAAATTTGGGGGTAAGTATAGATTTCCTATTTATGGTCACTTTTCCTTCAAATGGATGATTCATTTAGCTTGAGAGGAAGTAACTTCAGTAAAAGAATGGAGAGCTCAAACGTTATAGAACAAGCTACTCAAGAGATCGATTTTTTGGGTTTCTGGTGAGTTGCAAACCGAGAAGAATTTCTCAAAATTAAAGTTCCAGACTCAAAGTGGTTCATCCAAATTAATTCCTTTAGCTCGAGTGAAGGATAAGGTAGAGGTTCCATGAACAAATCAAGCCTTGAAAACCCCTAGAATTGGCTGTCCAATAAGAAATTCTCTGTTTTTGATTCGGCGAGAATACTAATTTTAAACGAACTTTCGAGGCGAATATCTTAGGCTACAATCAACAAGAAGGTATGAAATCAATCCTAGTTATTCCTTATAACACCTTTAAGTTTCATGATGAAATCGAGGGGAGAAATGCTAAAAATAGAGTTGTGGAAGGCGAGTTTCAGATAGTGACGCAAAGGACGTACGCGCATTATTCCTATCCAAAGGAAGAAGACGATGACGTGGCCGACTCAATTGAACCGGCCATGTCAACCCAAAATCCCTTCCCTCGATTTTTCTCTATTTTAACCCCCCTTGAAGAACGATTCTTATGAAATTTTATTTTATGATTCTAGAAACTAGACAAAATAAGAAGTTTGTGGAAGAAAATTTGAGGTAAGTCGGATAAAGTAAGCTCAAGAACTGAGATCTTGAATGCCGACAACGAGGTAAGTAGCCACCTTGAAATTTTCTTAAGAAATGCATGTAGGAATTGCTTTGATTTCTATATGAACTCTAAACCAAGTATGAATTAAGGATATATGAAAGAAAAAGTCAAAGAATCATGATTTAAGGCCTTGAACTAATCAAATTGCTCAAGATTTAAGTAACGCTAAAATAACCCGCTAATTGAAGTCTACTGCCTATTAAATTTTAATGCTGAGCTTGTTATAATGAGATTATGTATGAAATTTAATGTCATTGGCTAAGGATAAGTAAGTAAACCAAGAAACACGGTAAAATGACTCTAATGCCCCCAAGGTAATTTACATTCAGTTCATGACCGAGATGACCTCCAAATGCAATGAAACTCTATAGTAGATCTTGTTTTATGATGTTTGATGATGTTGTTTGAAAGTCTTTGGAACACGTTAAGTAGCAAATCCAAGAATTAGGGGTAAAATGACCAAAATATTCCACCACACTTTTTGTTCCTTGCCTCAAACCTTGCAATTTAGTTTTCAAATTTCTTTCATAATGTTTTGGAATATACCTTTTTCTCATGGCTTCTTTAATTTCTTCTCATGTCTCTATTGAATCCTCCTCTTTTCTTCTCTCTTGGATTTGAGATGTTGGTACCAATCACAAGCATGATTGGTAAATTCGACAATAGCAAGTCTCATTTTCTTATTTTCACGATAGGTGTTGCAATCAAACACAAGCTCTATCTTTCTTTCCCACTGCAAGTATGCCTCAGAATCTACCGTTCCACAAAAGGGTGGAATTTTGAGTTTAACTCCCCGATCTCTATCTTCATGTACTCTTTCCATCCTTCTAGGTTGCATAATAGTTGCATGGTTATTTCTTCCTCTCCATCTACCATCAACTTGTCTTTCTTGTACTACTATACCTTCATCTTCTTGTAATGTTCGTTCTTGTCTTTGTTGTTGAGCCCTTCTTTCTTGTCTATCTTCCATCATCATTTCCATCATACCTTGAATTGCTTGAAGAATGGTTGTATTAAGATCTGGTACTGGTGGTACTGCTTCTCCATTATATGACATTTTGTTATCAAGGGACCTCTCCACCCTTCTCACAAAAATTTCACTCAGAGACACTCGTGTTTAACACTCAAAGGTAGGCTTTTGGTACTAGGTCAAGAATGTAAAGGCTGGCTTTTTTTTAGTGCAATCTGTTAGGATCTCACAACAACGCACACGCTCGATCTAGATGATCACAAAGAGAAGGATAGAGAGAATTGCAAGGAGAACTCTGGCTAAAAGAATTTTTTATTGATGACTTCAGGCATGTACAACAAGAGAGTACAGAGAATAGAAAAGTACATTTCAAAGCTTTACTAGACGGGATATATATATGGTTCAGTCTACTAAATATAGTTTTACCAGATTTAACCATCTACTATATATAGCTATGTACCATATATAGCTTTACCGGATATAGCTTCACCATATATGGCTTTACCAAATATAGCTTTACCGGATATAGCCATTGACCAAGATATAAATACAGGGAGACTCCATAACTCAACACAATCTTGCTTTAAGCTTGATTATAACCAATTCAACCATCAATTCTAACAAGCTAAGACTAGTATCTCAAGGATCAAGAGCTTGAAAATAAATGATAAGAACGGAATATATATATATATATATATATATATATATATATATATATATATATATATATATATATATATATATCTCATAACGGATTTTTTTTATTACTGATTTTTTTCTCACTTTTTTTTTTCTTTTTTTTTTTTTCGATAATCTGAGAGAAAAAAATTGATACAAAAAAAATAACAATAGAACTATTTCACCTCTAGAGCGGCCAAAGAACGTCGACCAAAAGCTCTGATACCAAATGATAAGCGCATACAATGCTGAAATTTGAAAAGCTAGAGCTCCTTCTAGAATCCTTGCAAAACGTTCACAGAGAAAGCTAACTTAACGGATTGATTCCAACCAAGAGCTGGTTAGAAGATGAATGACTCTTAGATCGAACTTGGAATCTATGATGGTCACTCTTAGATACCAAGACAATTCACTCCAGAATTAGCTTGATCAAAACTAATTCAATGAATCTGTTTAAACATCAAACCTAAAGCAAGGTTTGAAAAAGAATAACAGCAAAAGGGTATCAAGAAAACAGAAAGGTTTTGTCTGTATTCAACAATTCATTCAAACATGAATATTACATGTCTTTAAATAGGCCCAAAAGATAACCCTAACATAATAAGGTTCAGCCACCAACTACAAATCACTAATAAATGCTATTAAATACAAATCGAAGAAAATAAGGCATTCATAAATTGTCTTAGTAGTTCAACTACCAATGGCAAGTCTTCTGATCACTTTCCAATATCAGCCACTCCATTATTTTCTTGATTTGATTCTTGAATCTTCTTTGTATTGCTTCTTGTAATTGCTCGTTCGGGTACATGGAAGTAATCGGTTGTTGGATTCATATCATAGATGCATAACCCAATACCATCATACTTACGTGCATCATTAACCAATGAGATTGGAGAGCGGGAACTAATAGTGGGGATTGATGCATTTGAGTTAAAAAACCTGAAGGATCAAAACATTGGGTAAAAATAGTACTTGGTGCAGTTATTGAGCTTACACTTAAATGGTTTCTATATTTTTTAGAATAAATAGATGAATAATGGAGAAACCCCATGAAAGAAATAGTTATGATTCATATAAATCACTTAATGGTAAATGCCTCAAATAAATCCAACGTGTAACTAATAATCCTGTTATACAGAAAAAAGTAGCTATCATGCCCTTTTCTGACGAAGCATAGAGTCCTACGGTTTCATCGACTAATAAGGTTATCAAATGAATTGTAATGACACTTGAAATGACCGAAAAAAATATATGAGCTAATATATGCTCTAAAGTTGAAAATATCATTAAAAAAAAAATTTAAAAAGGTCCCTCAATTCAATTATTTGAATTAATATCGGACACGTGAATTAATTATATTATAGAACTTGTTTTATAATATAAAATGGCATGCGGCTAATACAGAAACAATTGAATTGTTTTTTTTATAGAACTTGTTTTATCCAGAAAAAAGTAGCTATCATGCCCTTTTCTGACAAAGCAGAGTCCTACGGTTTCATCGACTAATAAGGTTATCAAATGAATTGTAATGACAGTTCAAATGACCGAAAAAAATATATGAGTTAATATATGCTCTAAAGTTGAAAATATCATAAAAAAAAATTTAAAAAGGTCCCTCAATTCAATTATTTGAATTAATATCGGGGACGTGAATTAATTATATTATAGAACTTGTTTTATAATATAAAATGACATGCCACTACTCAGACTCAAATCGAGATGCTCTAAACATTGCTTCCTAAGAGTAGCTTGTCTACCGATTTCACCATAGCCGCTTTCTCGAAATCATAATAACCTATTATTATTCACTCGTCGAGATTGAAAAAAAATTAGAATAATTTTATTAATTTAATAATAGTTTGATTTTAGAGGATTTTGGAAACAAATTTAATTATGTATTCGGATATATACTATAATAGTAATAATGATTTCGAGAAAAAAAAATAAGGGTTCATAGAATTAAAAAATACAATTTTAACTTAATCCCTAGAAATAAGGGTTTATAGAATTAAAAATACTATTTTAATCTCCAGAAATAAGGGTTCATAGAATTAAAAAATACTTAATCCACCATAAATAAATAATCCCCTAACCAATGGGTTGATGGATAATAGGCCTTCGCCCAACTCCCAACTTGGAATGGATAGGCCGAATATAGGCCGAATAACAACTCCAAACAATCCTACCTTAACCAATGGGTTGAACCAACTTTGTTGCCCCCAGGTCTTACCAAGCTTGGTGATCTCCTCATCTCCTCATCTCCTCATCTCCTCAACACAATGACTACTTTATGAAGACTACATCCACTTTTAAATAGCCTCACGTGGTTTCCTTCAACTTAAGGGCCATGGACAATAGGCCTTCACCCAAAGCCCATAGCCCTGGACTGGCCGAAGAACAACTCCAAACAACCCTAACCAATGGGCTGAACCAACGTCCAACCACTTTGTTGCCCCCATACGGGTTACAAGCTCACATTACCAAGCTCAGCGATTTCCTCAAGACAATGACTGCTTTATGAAGACTACATCCAATTTTAAATCTATCAATGTGGGATTGTTGTAGCGGAGAAATCCATCATATTTACGATGTCCGTAGTCCAAGCCACCAAAAATATATGTAAAAAAAAAAAAAAAAAAGTGGATGTTAGGTTGAGGACTACCCAGAGATTTATATTGGGCCTAAGAGAATTGACCCGCTATTCTTCCACCAACAAGAGCGGAAAGTTACGCTTCTCTGTTAAACCAGCCTCACGCGGTTCCTTCAACTCTAAGGGCCATGGACACATCTGCTCCGACCCGGGCTTTACCGACGTGCTTCGACCAAGGCTTTACCGACGTTAATTTTGAATTTGTGAGTGTTCTAGATCCACCCCAGTTTTGAAGGAGATCCGACGTCCGAGAACTGAGTTTTATGGCGTTTTGTGCACGCAATTAGATTTCGTACCAAAGAGAATTTTTGTAGATACCAACTCTTTCAGGGGCATTCTAGTAATTTTCCATTTTTTATTATTTAAATATTATTTTTCTTTAAAAATGGAGAATTTTCCTATTCTTGGGCAACTTATTTTTAATAAGAATCCTACCACCAGATTCAATGCAAAGTGAGGTATGTTATATTGAGTTCTAATACTATAATAAATGAATGGTCAATTTCTATTTTTTTAACTAATAAAATGGAACATTTTAAAGAGTATGCAACTTGTAATTAATTAATGTTTTATTTCTTACTTATTACTTATTCTGTCGCTCTCATGTGAAATTTCGAACTTATATCGGTATATCTTTCAACTTTTAAAATATCTAATATGTCATTGTTTTAATCTTTATATCTAATATGATTTCAACACTTTAAAATCAATTAATTTATTTGTGTTATTCACAAATAGAAAATAAGGTTCACCAAGATATAAATTCGAGTTACTGGATTCAATGTCCAATGTCCTAACCATTAGACCATGGGACCATAAATATTTATAAGATTTGTGTGTAATGAACAATTGGTTTGTGGTCCAACCAGTAAACCAAATCCCTCTCAAACCAATGAGAGGGTGGGGCTTCTTGTTCAAGACTTGGAATCAGTACTTAAGGGAACAACCTCTCTACTATCCATAAAAGTGGGTAGGAGTGAATTCCATCTTGCACCTTATGTCCCCAGCTGTTCACCCAGTCTTACCCCTGAAATGGGAGGCTTATTGAGTCGGCGAACTCGAGCCACTCTCACCCATGCAAATCTAAGGATATTTCTGAATAAATAGGAGTTCATGGTTAGCTCAGGATTAAGATTGAGTTACCTAGGTCATCGAATGAAAAAAACAGTCTCAACAGTAAACGACATTATAAAGTGAGAGTGATTTTCTTCCTGGTCTGACCTTATGCAATACTCATTGCATAGGATGCCCCCACTCACAAGTCTTCGCATGTACAATTTAGTGATCACATTGTTTATATCATGGTGAAGGAGAATGAAAAGGGGAATTAATCTTGAGTTGAGTCTTGACTGACGGTTCAATCTCTTTCGAATTATTTCATAAACGAACGAATAAATAGGGAATAGAGGCAAAGGTTCCTTCAGTAGTTCTGTCTCATGAATAAAGAAAGAGTGTTTACAGTTCTTCAATGAGGTTTAGGATCAGTAATCTTGAGTTGAGTGTTGGAAGTGAAGGTAGAAAAGGGGGGAAAGCTCTCCGTTCCTGGTTCTCCTGTAGCTTGATTCTCCAAAACCACAAGAATCCTTACCTTAGTTAGAATGGGATTCCAACTCAGTACCTTTCCTTTGAGATTTTGAGAAGAGTTGCTCTTTGGAGAGCACAGTACGATGAAAGTTGTAAGCTGTGTTTGGGGAGGAGTTATTGTCGTTGGCCTCTATGGTAGAATCAGTTTGGGGCTTGAGAGGCGGTGGTTTACCCTGTGGCGGATGTCAGCGGTTCGAGTCTGCTTATCTCCAACTCGTTCACTTAGCCGATACAAAGCTATATGATAGCACTCTATGTTTTCCGATTCGGCAGTTCGATCTATGATTTCTCATTCATGGACATTGATAAGATCCTTCCATTTAGTAGCACCTTAGGATGGCATAGCCTTAAAGTTAAGGGCGAGAAAAAGTGAGACACATCCATAGTTTCCCCAGGATAAGGTACTCAGCCTTATCCCTATACTATAGATTATTTTGACTATATACTTGAACTTGACACAAAGTGAGACGCATCCATAGTTTCCCCAGGATAAGGTACTCAGCCTTATCCCTATACTATAGATTATTGACTATATACTTGAACTTGACACACTCTTATGTCTCTATATACTTGAAATTGATACACTCTTATGTCTACTACATTTTTCAGGTTAAGGCAAGGCATTCCTGTACGGCTGACAACGGCATCGCAACTCGAGATCATGGCACATGCATAGGGTAGTGGTATTTGTTTTCTTAGACTTAGGCTA
Organism: Cucurbita pepo subsp. pepo; assembly: GCF_057944985.1. Lineage (NCBI taxonomy): Eukaryota > Viridiplantae > Streptophyta > Magnoliopsida > Cucurbitales > Cucurbitaceae > Cucurbita > Cucurbita pepo. The sequence goes on along the minus strand of NW_028257910.1, from coordinate 292,065 downwards.
GACTAGGATGTTTTTAACTTAAACTCTTATTCATTTTATTTAGTCTTTTGTTGTGTCGTTTTAAAGATGTTTTCGAAACACGTAAGTCCATGGCTGTATTTTAAGATAAAGGTTATGTTTTATGGAATTTTAATGAAGTCTTCCGCATTTAATGTTTATGGTACGTATACAGTAGCGAACTTAAATTAACTAGAAAATTTCGGGTCGTTACAGTTGGTATCAGAGCTTTATGTTATAGATCTTGTAGATTAGCCTACACAATAGGCTTGGATGTTCCACGGTCCAATCACCGATGCCCCGTCATTGCCAGGTACACCTTATGTAGAATGAGAAATGTATGACATTTGTGATATATTTAATGTGATTGGCTTTAAATGATCCATGACATGATACTGTATGAAAAGGTGTTGATGTTATCTGGTGTTGATGTGATCTGATGTAATGCATGTCTTTACGTTATGAGATTTATGTTTTTATTATATATACATATGACTTATATGGTAGGGATGTAGGGAATGTTGTAAATCATAAACTTAGCTAGAATTCTTTCTTGGTTTCTACAACCATGCCGCACAGAGGATGTAGAAGATGTAGGAGAGGGAGAGGACAACCTCCCTTTAGGAGAGGAGGAAGAGGAGACGCCGATAGAAGTTCTTCCCAAGAAGGATTGACTACCGGCCCATATGCGTTTGTACCACCTCCTGAATATGAACCTCCCCCACAAGCTGTACCCCCTCCTGAATATGCACCTCCCCCACAAGCTGTACCCCCTCCTGAATATGCACCGCCCCCTCAAGCTGCACCACAGCCTGGGTTAGACCCTGCCACAACGTTACTGTTGGAATCCCTCCAAAAAACTATGCAAACCATGCTAGACACACAACAGGCCACGTTGTTGGCTACGCAACAAGTCGCGGTAATGGCCACGCAACCAGCCAATGCGGCAGCCCCGCTACCGGTGGATGTGGTAGCTATCCAACCCGTGAACAACCCGCACCTGGATAGGGGTGCGAGTTGGTTAAAGGATTTCAGGTGGTATAACCCCTGTCCTTTTGTCGGTTCAAAGGAAGATCCCACAGTGGCTCAGATGTGGATCGCAAACATGGAAACGACCTTTGAATCAATGAGATGCCCTGATGAACATAAGGTGTCATGTGCGACATATGTGTTACAAAAAGATGCAGAAGTGTGGTGGTCGGATAACAAACAAGCATCAACCCGGGCGGGAGAATTACAACGTTGGAAACCTTTAGGGAAGCCTTTCTAAAATACTATTATCCAAAGGAAACCCGTATAAAGAAACAGCAAGAGTTTAACCACTTAACCCAAGGTGATCGCACGGTGGATCAGTACGATCAGAACTTCATGAGATTGAGAAGATTTGCACCGTCTTTAACTGACACTGAAGAGAAACAGACAGAAAAATTTGTGTTAGGATTGAATCCGAAAACCCGCTGCATGTTAGAGGCCTTTTACCCAAAAACCTATGAAGAGGCCCTAAGGACGACCAAGGCCCTAGAGGAACCCCAGAGGAAAAGAAAACGGAGCCAACAGTCGTCACAGGGAGGAAACGCCTTGTCGAGGTTGATACCACAGAATTCCAACCATCGTCCTAGAGACCTCGATATGTGTTCATGCAGGTCATGTGGCCAGAACTTGCCCTACAAAGAGCCTGGGAATTCCAAAGGAACCCCTTAGAGGACCGGTCATCCGAGAGCCCACCTTACAAACCCGTCCACAGACCAGGGCATATGTAACGACCAGTAAAGAGGCGGGAACATCTGGTACCGTGGTGACAGGTGCGCTTTTTATACTAGGACACTTTGCGTTGACATTGTTTGATTCTGGTTCTACCCATTCCTTTGTTGCTTTATCATTTGTTAAACAAGCAGGGTTCGTAGTAGAACCCTTAATGCATGCATTGTCGGTCGGTACTCCAGCAGGGGTAGACTTAGTTACGAAAAATAGAGTAAAGGACGGACAAGTGGTAATAGCTGGACAAACCATCCACGTAGACTTAAAGGTAGTGGATATGACGGATTTTGACGTCATACTAGGAATGGACTGGTTAGAAGAAAACTTTGCTAGCATAGACTGCCATAAGAAGGAGGTGATATTCACACCTCCCAACGGACTTACCTTTAAGTTTAAAGGAACCTCCACAGGTACCACCCCAAAAATAATATCGATGATGAAAGCAAGACGACAAGGGGGGTGGGCATTTCTAGCCTGTGCAGTAAATACAAAAGGAAAGGAAAAACCTATAGACACAGTACCCATAGTAAACGAATTTATGGATGTCTTCCCGAAGGACCTTCCGGGAATTCCAACATCGCGAGAGGTAGACTTTGGGATAGATCTGGAACCAGGAACGGGACCCATCTCTAAGGCCCCGTACCGCATGGCACCAGCCGAACTAAAAGAGCTTAAAACACAACTGCAAGACCTGTTAGATAAGGGCTTCATTCGACCTAGCTTGTCGCCTTTGGGTGCGCAAGTGTTGTTTGTTAAAAAGAAAGACGGCTCAATGCGTTTATGCATTGATTATAGGGAATTAAACAAGAGGACGGTAAAGAACAAATACCCGTTACCCCGTATTGAGGACCTGTTTGACCAACTACGTAGGGCAACAGTGTTTTCTCAAATAAACCTTCGATCAGGATACCATTAAATTAAGATTAAAAATGAAGACATACCGAAAACAGCCTTTCGAATCAGATATGGCCACTACGAGTTTGTAGTGATGTCTTTTGGTCTCACCAATGCCCCAACGGTATTTATGGAACTAATGAACCGAGTATTTAAGGAGTGCTTAAACTCGTTTGTGATCTTGTTCATAGACGATATCCTGATATACTCGAAAACGGACCTAGAACACCAAGAGCTTCGCAAAGCCTTAACTATCCTAAGGGAGAACAAGCTGTATGCCAAATTCACCAAGTGTGAATTTTGGCTACGACAGGTTTCGTTTCTGGGGCACGTAGTGTCTAAAGACGGAATCTTTGTAGATCCCAATAAGATAGAAGCGGTCATAAAATGGAAACACCCAACAACGGTCACCAAGATACGAAGTTTCTTGGGATTGACGGGCTACTATCGAAGGTTTGTCCAGGACTTCGCTAGAATAGCCACGCCTCTCACCCAATTGACAAAAAAAGGTGTACCTTTTATTTGGGACGATACTTGTGAGGCCAGCTTTCAAGAACTAAAACAAAGACTAATCCGCCCCAGTGCTCACAGTTCCAGAAAGTTCTTTGGGATATGTGATTTACAGTGACGCGTCGAAAAATGGATTAGGTTGTGTACTGATGCAACATGGCAAGGTGGTTGCGTATGCGTCACGCCAACTAAAAGATTACGAGAAAAACTATCCTACACATGATTTGGAGCTGGCAGCAGTAGTGTTCGCGTTAAAAATTTGGCGACACTACATGTATGGCGAAAAGACCCAGATCTACATGGACCACAAAAGCCTAAAATATTTGTTCACCCAAAAATAATTGAACATGAGGCAACGTAGATGGTTAGAGCTGGTAAAAGATTACGACATAGACATCCAGTACCACCCTGGAAAAGCAAACGTAGTCACTGATGCACTGAGTCGAAAAGCAGTACACTCGTCGGCCCTCATCACCAGGGAGCCACGAGTGCGAACTGATTTCGAACGGGCTGATATAGTGGTAGTAACCAAAGAAGTTGCCGCCCTAATAGCCTGACTGATAGTGCGCTCCCCGCTCAGACAAAGGATCATAGACTCACAACGTGGGGATCCAAGCCTAAGTAAAATCCTAGACCAATTCGTAGGCTCCGTGGATGGATTCTCTAAGTCAACAGATGACAGATTATTATGCCAAGGGCGTTTATGTGTCCCACCCACGAGCGAAATAAAGAATGAAATCCTAACTGACGCACACAACTCAACCTTCTCGATACATCCAGGTGGAACAAAGATGTATCAAGACTTGAAACAACACTTCTGGTGGCGAAGTATGAAAAAGATATCGCGGAGTACGTGAGTAAGTGTCTGGTGTGCCAACAAGTAAAAGCCCCTAGGCAGAAAACCGCCGGGCTACTACAACCTCTAAGTATACCGGAATGGAAATGGGAAAATATTGTCATGGATTTCATAGTAGGCCTACCCAAAACATTAAAGGGCTATACGGTAATCTGGGTGGTCGTGGACCATCTGACTAAGTCGGCTCACTTCCTACCAGGTATGGCAATGTTGACTCTGGCAATTCGGAGGACAATGTCGACGAAAAATTTGCCGAAGGTTTCTTCGAAGGAAAATTAGCGGAAGTAAAAGGAGAGAGGGAGAGAGATTCGCTGAGATTTGCTAAAGACTCGATATCTCATTTTCCTTCAGTTGAATAGTTTAAATAACACATCTAATTACAAAAATAGGAAAACTAATTATACAAAAATAGAACAGTGGACGAAGACTTCGCCCAAATTGGCCAAAAAATGGCACCTAGAATTACGCTCTTCCATTGGCGTAAATTCAGATGTTTTGAGAAACCTAACTAAATAAGAAACATGACTTGTATTTAACAATCTCCTCCTAAAAGCTGTACCTTATTATTTAAACTCCGATCTTTGAGCGTAGTTCTTCAAATTTCACCCGCGCCAGGGACTTGGTGAAAATGTCTCCAAGTTGTTTCTCTGTTCGGATGAAATCAATCTTGATGAGCCCTCGATCTGCACATCCTCGAATGTAGTGGAATCTGATTTCTATGTGCTTGCTCCGGTCGTGCAAGACTGGATTTTTTTATCAGGGAGATCGTAGCTTTGTTGTCTACGTATAGTATTGGTGGATCGCTTTCTCTCCCGATGAGTTCTTCCATTAGTCGCGCAAGCCAAATCCCTTGTGTTGCTGCCATCGAAGCGGCGATGTATTCTGCTTCACAGAAAGATAAAGCACCTACCTTCTGTTTTGTTGATTGCCAGCAGATCGCGTCGCCTGAGAGAAAGTCACTATCACTGTAGCCGACCAGCTTGAGTTTCTCCTTTCCGCTCCCTGCACAGTATCTTACACCTCAGTCTCTGGTTCCGGTTACATAGCGTAGGATGCGCTTGACAGCCACTAGATGCTCCTCCCTAGGTGCTTCCATAAACCTGCTCACATATCCAACAGAATAAGCAAGATCAGGACGAGAGTTTACCAGATAGCGCAGACTCCCGACAATGCTGTGGTAATTTGTGGAGTCGACTGTCGTCGTAGTACCGGCCTTCCTTAGTTGGAGTCGGGCCTCCATTGGTGTCCTTGTAGGTTTACTGTCCACAAGACCAGTTGTGTCCAGCAGCTTCTTCGCGTATGCACTTTGGCAGATGGAGATGCCGGTAGAATTCTGTTGCACTTCGATGCCGAGGTAGTAGCTGAGCACGCCGAGATCGCTCATCTCAAAGTTTTTCGACATCTCCTTCTTGAACCTTCCGAGGACTTCCACGTCGCCTCCAGTGATTATGAGGTCGTCGACGTACACTCCCACAATCAGTCGCTTCTTGCCATGGCCGTGCGTGTACATGCCATGCTCAGAGGCACAACGTTTGAATTTCAGTGACAGTAGGGTACTGTCGAGCTTCGCGTTCCAGGCTCGTGGGGCTTGTCGAAGCCCGTAGAGTGCCTTGTGTAGGCGCAGTACCTTATTGGGGTTGTCGTTGTCCAGGAAGCCAGGTGGTTGTCGGACATAGACGGTCTCCTTCAGCTCTCCGTTAAGGAAAGTAGACTTTACGTCCATATGGTGAACCTCCCAAGAGTAATGTTCCGCAATTTCCAGCAAGAAATGAACAGATTCTAACCTTGCCACTGGCGCAAATACCTCTTTGAAGTCCACTCCTTGCTTCTGAAAGTAGCCCTTCGCCATCAGACGGGCCTTGTGCTTCACAACTTCTCATTTTTCGTTGCGCTTCAGTTTGAAGACCCATTTGAGCCCTATGGCTCGGTGTCCCGGCGGCATATCCTCCAGACTCCACGTCTGGTTTTCGATGATGGATGTCATCTCCTCCTGCATTGCCTTCAGCTAGCACGGGTTCTTTTCTGCTTCTGTAACGACCCTAATATTTTACCTGTCTAATCTAAGGTCATTACTATACTTTGAAATGCGGAATATACATTTAATGGGCCCTATTCATTAATGCGACTCGCACTCGCCTTTTATTACCTCAGAGAAAAATGGTTACAAGGGAAAAAGAGAAAATTGAAAGAAAGAAAAAGAAACAGAAACCAAAAATGCATATTTTATTCTACCCTAAGGTTTATTATGCAAATACCTTTCATCCTATACTAACCTATATTAATGATGCAACCAAATTCGGCCTAGACTACGAAATGGAAAAAGAACAACCAACTACCCTATGCATGTGCCACGATCCTGGGGGGTACGATGCCGTCGTCGTTGTCACATGGGTGCCTTGCCATTATCTGCAAAAGTAAAGTAGCACGAGGCTTGAGTATTTCTAGAATACTCAGTAAGTGACCCCCTATTGGGGTTATGTGACAAACACATGCAATGAAATGATGGGACCTATCGTTTCGTTTCGTTTCGTTTCGTTTTCCCTACGGTGTAATCCTAATAGGTAATCGTGGACGTGTACCATATACTCTACACGCAGCCCATACGTGCGAGTATGGGCTCACCAGCTAGTTCGCACACTGCTGGGCCACTGTCCCTAGCCAGTGGGCATGCTCTGGGGGCCCACCGGGACCCGTTAAAACTAAAACCGTAACGGCAGCACTATGCAGGGCATAACGATCGTGGTCCTGCCATTTGGATGTACACGTCCGTACCCTCGTGATGGGATAGGGGTATCCCCCCAAATGCATGATCACACAATATGCATGAGGTCCCACTAGTCCTACAGTCATCATTTAATGAACATAACCCCGTGTCACGTTTTCATGCTTACATGTCATTCTCATTCTCATTTCGTTACATATCATACATATTCCTAGCGGGGTTATGTATCATGCAATTTATCGTATTTCATGTCATACAATTCATTCAGTTACATTTCAATACTCATACAACAAGCCATAATCATACAAGGGTCACACATCGTCACATGCATTCATATCACATCAACTAAGCAGCATAAACAACATACATTCACGTTCACATGATTTCGTACTTAAGCACATTAAGCTAGCATACAATTTAATGGCACGTGCATAACCACGGGCACGTCCCAACATACAGCAATTAACGCGTAACCTACAACGGGTGAGCCACTTACTTGGTAGGCCTTAGCCGAAGTACTCCCTAGAATATAACGTAAGCTCCTAGCTCCTCGTGGACGTTCTACGCTTCCGTTGGTGGTTGGTTCCTATTGGTTCATGAGTCACTTTCGTTAGTATTTCACAAATAAGAATAAATTCCCAACTGGAATTTGTGAAATACGACCTTAAAATGTTCCCTTTTACCTTAAACAGAACCGAAACCAGGTCCGGGAGGGTCGGAACGGTGTCAAACGGGCTAGAAACAGGTTTCCCGAGCCCAATAAGCTGCTGGAGCACCGAGCCACCACTGAGCCGATGAAGCCGCCTGAGCCGAGAGTAGCCGCGCTGCAGACGTGACACGTGGCACAATCCGAGAGCTACGCGTGTGCAGGCATCTCGGGTCGAGGCGCGGGTTAACGGGCCGCTCGCAGGTCTCAGACCGAACGTAGGTGACGAGCCGCACGATGATGGGCCGGCTCGCGGGTGACGGGCCGTGGGTTGATGGGTCGGCTCGCGATTGAAGGTCGGGTGTTTGGGCTGCGGGTAACGTGGGTTCTGGGCTGACCGAAGGTACGGGGTTCGGTTCGGGTTTCCGGATCCAGATTGCGGGTCGGACTTCGTCCTCTTCGCCCGACTGCCTGCGCGATTTTTCGGCGGTCCCTCTCTCTCTTCGACAACGTCGTCCCGACGTCCTTTTTCCCTCTTTTTTTCCCTGTTCCCGAGCTTATCCTTCACCCTAACCCCGTTTTTGGTACCGATTTCGTTGGTAAGGGTCTCGCACTCCCGGATCTGGAGAAGCTCAGAAGTCCGTCGTTCCGTCTTCCTTGCCGACGGTGTTCAGCGTACGGGATTCACGTAGAACCTACTCCTGATGTGTGTAAAGGGTTCTGGGATTACTTTTGTGGTGTGACATGGGGGTTTTCGACGTCGATTCGTACGATTCGGCTTCGCCGGAGTTCCGTCAGTTTTCTGTTCTCTCTCCTTTTTCCTTACCGTTTTCGTTTCTTTGCAGGTTCTTTCAGGGTGGCTGAAGATCGGGGACACGATTTTGTGGCATCCCAGCCCTCGACCGCCCTTTGTGGGTCGTGTGTGAGCGAAAACTACGCCGGAGTTTTCGGCTCTGCCGACGACCATCATTTTTTTTTTCCGGTTCCGTTACAGCTTCGGCAAAGGTGTTTGGTTCATCTGCATTGATGGCATGTAGTTTGGCCACTTCTTCGAGCTCGCGCGCTGCCAGTCCAGGTGGTTCACCTCCTCCCACTAGGTCGTCCATCCTCCGGTACCTGGCCTCCAGATCAGTATCGTGATCGGCATCCAGCGTCGAATCCGCAGTCCGTGGTGTTGCGTATTCCACTGGTTCAGGGGGTGCACCTGCTGGCGGCGGTGACGGCTCCTGATGCTGGGCTCCTCCTTCTTCCGGCTCGGTGACGAGGTACTCCACCGTGAATTGATTTGGATTATGGTCTGCCTCGATCACGTCATTCCACTGCCAGAAGGTGCTTTCGTCGAAGACGACGTCACGAGACACGTGAGCTCGCCCCCTACAGGATCATAGAGTCTATATGCCTTGCTCCCGGGTTCATAATCGATGAAGACGACCTTCAGCCCCCTGGGATCGAGCTTGGCGAGGTGGGGACGTGTTACCTTCATGTATGCGACGCAGCCGAACACGCAGAAATGATGTACCGCTGGTTTTTTGTTGACCAGGCCTCATATGGCGTCTTCCTGTCGAGGCTTCGGGTTGGTGACCGATTGAGGAGATAGACGGCCGTCATTACTTCCTCTCCCCAGAATCTCCCAGGCATCCTGGTCGTCACCAACAATGACCTGGTTGTCCCGACGATGGTCTGATTTTGGCGCTCCACCACTCCGTTCTATTGGGGGGAGTAGGGCGCCGTTAGGTGCCGTTGTATGCCGATCTCGTCGCAGTACTTACCGAAACTTGCTGAGGTGAATTCTCCGTCACAGTCTGTGCGCAGCACTCGCATCTTCTTCTCACATTCGGCCTCCGCTCGCGCTTTAATGCGCTTAACCGCCTCTGCCGCCTCACTTTTCGCTTGCAGCAGGATCAGCCACATGAAGCGGCTTTTGTCATCGACTAACAGGAGGAAGAGACTCTTACCGCCTAGGGTCGCCGGTTTGATGGGCCCGCAGATATCGCCGTGTACAAGCTCCAATGGCTCATCGGCTCGGTAGGATGTTCGAGACGAAAAGGGTGTGTGCCTCTGATTGCTGGCAAACCATGCACCAACTCCTCCTTCTGTAGCTTTTCTAGAACAGGAAAGTTTAAGTGCCCGTACCTTGCGTGCCACCTCCAAGATACCTCTTCGGTCTTGGCCGAGAGGCTGACGGGTTGCTGTATCTCTAACTGCAGGATGTAAAGACGGTTTGTCGTGCGCCTTGCCTGCGTGAGCAGCCGTTGTTGATTATCGCAGATTTTGAGTAGTCCGCTCTCGATGGAAATGAAGCAGCCTGTCTCATCGAGTTGACCCAGGCTCACAAGGTTAGCCTTGAGCCTTAGGATGAAGTAGACATCGGTCAGCTTGTGATGCTCACCTCCCTTGCTGACGAACAGGATGGTGCCGCGCCCTTTGATCTCGACGACGGAGCCGTCGCCGAATTTCACCGTCCCGCAGATCCCCGAGTCGAGCTCGGAGAACATAGATCTAGCCCTGGTCATATGGTTTGTTGCCCCTGTGTCAAGGATCCATCGCCGGTGCTCGTGTTGCTCGTCCCTCTCGCCAATCTGAGCGAACACTCGCTCCTCCTCTAGTTGAATTGGCTCCCCAGCTGGTGCGACCTTTGCTACGCCCAACTGGAGCTCTTTCTCGGGTTCAACATCGTCGTCGATTAGGCAACTCTCCTAGCCCAGCCCACGGAGAAGGAGAGCTGGCTCGTTCTCCTCAGATTGAGCCACATGGGCCTTATCGGCCTTTTCCTTCTTCCTAAGCTTGCTCCAGCAATTCCTGCTCAGGTGTCCTCTCTTCCCACAGTTCGAGCAATTCTTGCTCAGGTGTCCTTTCTTCCCACAGTTCGAGCAATTCCTGCTCAGATGTCCTCTCTTCCCACAGTTCGAGCACTGGATCGGCCTGCCATTGGTCGACTCCTTCTTTTGATTCCCATCTTTCCCGGGCGTGCGCCCGTGGGACATCCATGGCTTCTTACTGCCTTTACGGCTGGAAGAGGGCCCGTTGCTCTCGCCGGTGTTGTCGCGGAGCTTTAGGCGTGCAAGCCATTCCTCCTCCGTGAGGAGTAGACGGCCCTCCTTGTCAACAGCTGAAGCGGTATTCTTCTTCCGCTGCTCAACGTTCTGTCTCGCTGATGCTGCCACCGAGTGTGGTGATGCTGTTGGCGAGCCCTGTGATCCGCATTGAAAAATCATCAACAAATTCGCCGTCCTTAAAGCGGATCTCCGAGAGCTCCTTCCCACAATTGCTCGATGTTGAATTCCCATACTCGCTGTACACCGACTCGACGGGATTTGATTCCCTCCCAGGCCAATTGTGCGGTGCGCTTGGTGGAAAGAGATGCCAGCATCTCTGGGGGCACAGATCGTAATATGGCGGCGAACGCCAGCCGATCAGTCGATCCTCCCGGTACTCGATTGTTTCTCCTTCCTCTGGCTCGACAGCATGCCATAACCCTTGCGCCTATAGGTTGACGCGCATCAACAAGGCCCACTCGTTGTAGTTGGAGAAACATCCGGTACTGAACGACGACAGTCGTTGTCTCCCTGATCACTCGCTCAATGACAACTCGACGCCCGTCATCACGGCGTCGACCTCTTCGTGGTACGGATGGAGATGCTGGCACTTGGCGGCGGCGTGGAGGAGTGAGCGAGCCTGCTCGGGATGGACCCCACAATGTGCTTATTTTTACACTTTGCATTTTCTTCTACTCAAACCTGAGACCTGTGTGTTGTTAGGTCGACACTCTAACCACTTGAGCTATTCAACTTGATTGTTAATAAGATTGGCTCTTCTGTAATGGTATACTACCGATCACTTCAACGAGGCTCTAATACCACTTGTTGACTCTGGCAATTCGGAGGACAATGTCGACGAAAAATTGGTCGAAGGTTTCTTCGAAGGAAAAATTAGCGGAAGTAAAAGGAGAGAGGGAGAGAGATTCGCTGAGATTGTCTGAAGACTCGATATCTCATTTTCCTTCGGTTAAATGGTTTAAATAACAAATCTAATTACAAAAATAGGAAAACTAATTATACAAAAATAAAACAGTGGACGAAGACTTCGCCCAAATTGGCCAAAAAATGGCACCTAGAATTACGCTCTTCCATGTTTTGAGAAACCTAACTAAATAAGGAACATGGCTTTTATTTAACAGGCAACATATACAGTGGACAATTGGGTCCAACTGTATGTTAAAGAAATTGTGAGGTTGCATGGAGTACCGGTGTCAATTGTGTCAGATCGGGACCCGCGTTTTACGTCGGCCTTTTGGCGCGGACTTCAAAAACTGCTAGGTACCCGCCTCGACTTTAGCACCACCTTCCACCCACAAACGGATGGCCAAACAGAACGATTAAACCAAATTCTAGAAGACATGCTTCGGGCATGCGTTATGGATTTCACAGAGAGTTGGGACACCAAACTGCACTTAATTGAATTCTCTTACAATAACAGCTTTCAAGCAACCATCGGGATGGCACCCTTTGAAGCGTTGTATGGAAAACGATGTAGATCCCCATTGTGCTGGGACGAAGTAGGAGAACGAGAACTGGTAGGACCCGAGCTAGTCCGTGTCACCAACGAGGCAATAGAGAAAATTAGAGTAAGAATGCGTACCGCACAGAGTAGGCAAAAGAGCTACGCCGACGTTAGGCGTAGGAATTTAGAGTTCGAAGAGGGGGACCCAATGTTCCTAAAAGTAGCGCCCATGAAAGGTATTCTAAGATTTGGACGCAAGGGGAAGCTCAGCCCCCGATTCATTGGACCGTTCGAGATTTTAGAAAGAGTAGGTCTGGTAGCTTACAAACTAGCTTTACGACCTTCACTTTCAAGCATACATGATGTATTTCATGTGTCCATGTGAAGGAAATATATTGCAGACCCGACGCACGTAATAGACTACAAACCTCTCAAAATTGAGGAAAATTTAAGTTACCAGGAGGAACCGATTAAAATTCTAGCTCGAGAGGTGAAAGCCTTACGTAATAGGAGTATAGGTTTTGTTAAGGTATTGTGGCGTAACCACCAAGTCGAGGAAGCTATGTGGGAACGAGAGGAGGAAATAACGGAAAAATATCCCGAGTTGATCCATGTGTTCGAGACTTTCGAGGACGAAAGTTCTTTTTAGGGGTAGGTAATGTAACGGAACGAAAAAAAAATGAGGGTCATCGGCAGAGCTGGGATGCCACAAATTGCGTCCCTGACCTTCAGCCACCCGGAAAGAACCTGCAAAGAAATGAAAACGGTGAGGAAAAAGGAGAAAGAACAGAAAATCGACAGAACTCCGGCGAAGCCGAACCGTACGAATCGACGTAAAAAAACCCCCATTTTACACCACAAAAGTAATCCCAGAACCCTTTACACACATCAGGAGTAGCTTTTAGACGAATCTCGTACGCTGAACACCGTCGGCAAGGAAGACGGAACGGCAGACTTCCGAGCTCCTCCAGATTCGGGAGTGTGAGGTCCTTACCAACAAAATCTGTACCAAAAACGGGGTTAGGGTGAAGAATAATCTCGGGAACGGAGGAAAAAAGAGGGGAAAAGGACGTCAGGACGACGTTGTCGAGGAGAGAGAGAGATTGCCAGAAAATCGTGCAAGCAGTCGGGCAAAGAGGACGAAGTTCAACCCGAGACCGGATTCGGCAACCCGAATCGAACCACGTCCCTTCGGTCGGCCCAGAACCGACATTACCCGCGGCCCAAACACCTCGGCCCTTCACCCGCGAGCCGACCCATCACCGCGCGGCCCGTCACCCGCGAACGGCCCGAGACCCGCGAGCAACCTGTTAACCCGCGCCTCGACCCTAGATGCCTGCACATGCATCGCTCTCTGATTGTGCCACGTGGCACTTCTGCAGTGCGGCTCCGGCGGCTTAATCGGCTCGGCGGCGGCTCCTCGGCTCCGGCGACTTATTCGGCTCGGGAAACCTGTTTTTAGCCCGTTTGACACCGTTCCGACCCTCCCGGACCTGGTTTTGGCCCTGTTTAAGGTAAAATGGAACATTTTAAGGTCGTATTTCACAAATTCCAGTTGGAAATTTATTATTATTTGTGAAATACTAATGAAAGTGACTAATGAACCAATAGGAACCAACCACCAACGGAAGCGTAGAATGTCCACGAGGAGCTAGGAGCTTACGTTATATTGTAGGGAATACTTCGGCTAAGGCCTACCAAGTAAGTGGCTCACCCGTCGTAGGTTACGCGTTAATTGCTGTATGTTGGCATGTGCTCGTGGATATGCACGTGTCATTAAATTGTATGCTAGCTTAATGTGCTTAAGTACGAAATCATGTGAAATGTATGATATGTAACGAAATGAGGATGAGAATGACATGTAAGCATGAAAATGTGACACGGGGTTAAGTTCATTAATGATAACTGTAGGACTAGTGGGACCTCATGCATATTGTGTGTTCATGCATTTGGGGGGATACCCATATCCCATCACGAGGGTACGGACGCGTACATCCAATGGCAGGACAACGATCGTTATGCCCTGCATAGCGCTGCCGTGACGGTCCTAGTGTTAACGGGTCCCTGTATAAGGGATCCCAGAGCATGCCCACCGGCTAGGGACAGTGGCCCAGCGGTGTGCGAACTATGGGGTAGAATAAAACATTCATTTTGGGTTTAGTTACTTTTCCTTTATTTCAATAATGTTTTCCCTTTTTCCCTTGTAATCTTTTTTCTCTGAGGTAATAAAAGGCGAGTGCGAGTCATCAACCAGGTATATTATGAACCATATTATGAACCATTTATATTATTTTCATTCAAATATTTATTTAAGAAAAACATACAAGATTTCGTAGCTTAGTTGGTTAGAGCGTTGATCTAATGAGTCGAAGGTTGCAGGGCCCATTGGAACCAACTAACCAACCAATATTTAACACATATAATCTTCCATTTAACATATTTGTAGTTGAGTGGTTTTCCATGTAACACATTGGATGTTCATAATTATTGCAGGTTCACTTTGGATGTTCATAATTATTACAGGGTCACTGTAGATGATTTTATGGAAAGGCTACAAATATATGAGTAGCCATGCACTAGGTCCTTTTATTTTGGTTGCTATAACTTGGTTGCTATAACTATATAAATGTTTGTGAATGAGAAGTCAATAGGGAAGTATCTTACTTAATATTTTTAATACTCACCCGATCTTAAAAATAGTTTTCTGGTAAGTTCATTATTGTGGAATGAGAGTTTTAGGTTTTGAAATTAGACAAAAATGTTTTAGGAAGAAATGGTACACTTTAGTAAGAAAATAAAAAAAGAAACGCTAATCAAAGATCAAAGTTTCGATTGAGCCTCAAGAATTGTTAGTTTTCGAATTTTAGTCAAACTTTGAAGGCGTTTATTTCTTTCCATAGTTGACCATGTGGAGGATATATGATGTTTAAGAAGAGAAAATCTTTGGTTTCTTTTAGTCATTCTTAGATACATTATTTTTATAAGTAGAGTTCCGAAAACTATAAAAAAAAACTTTTTAGTTCACTTACAAAATTGTCAATCTCAAAAATTTGATTTTCCCTATCCAAATATATGGAATAACTACTGCTATTACTATCCCTAACTAAAAAAGTGTCATCAAATACGAAATTCTAAATGCCGACTAAATCATCAACAGTACTGTAACTAGAATTGTCACTATGACTAGGAATGTTTTTATTCATATTATTGATAATTGATCCTTCACTTTCAATAGGACCAAGACTATTGATTTATTTGTCACAATTGAGTGCAACTTATTTTAGTTTGAATTAGTTATGGAATATATAATATTCGTAATCTTGAAGAATATATTAGTTAGGAAATATATCTTAGATATTCGTAATCCGTTAAATTTGAATAGTAGTATATTTTATTTTATTATCAGGATTTAGTTAGTTTATATTTTCTTTGTAGATATTATTTAGTATCTTGTATCCTATTTAAAGGTTGTGAATATCAATGAAGATTGAACATTCGATCCCAATTCTTTTTCTAATTCTTAAATCGGTATTCTTTCGTTGAGTAATAATATTTTCATATCTATGCACACTTTTGAGTGGTAGATATTGCGTCAGTTGGTATCAGAGCCAAGTTGGTACGGTTTGATATTATTACTCAACGAGATGAATAGTGGGAGCGCTTCTATGGGTGTAGCTATGGAAAAGCTGGTTGGCAATAACTACAGTTATTGGAAGTTATGCATGGAAGCTTATCTACAAGGGCAAGATTTGTGGGATTTAATTGAAGGTGATGACACAGATATTCCAGCAGATACTCCACAGAATGCAGAATTACGCCGACAATGGAAGATTAAATGCGGAAAAGCCTTATTTACCTTGCGGACTTTGATTAGCAAGGAGTATATTGATCATGTTCGTGATTTAAAGTCACCAAAGCAAGTATGGGATACACTTCAAAAGTTGTTCACTAAGAAAAATACCGCTCGACTGCAATTTCTAGAGAATGAACTAGCTATGGTAACTCAAGGTAATTTTTCTGTTGAAGAATATTTTTTTAAAGTGAAAAATCTGTGTTCTGAAATTTCAGAATTAGATGCTGAGGAGCCAGTGAGTGATGCCCGATTACATCGTTATCTTATTCGTGGATTACGAAAAGAGTTTATGCCCTTTGTTTCCTCAATACAAGGGTGGGCAAATCAGCCTACAGTTATTGAACTGGAGAATCTTCTTTCCAATCAGGAAGCATTGATTAAGCAAATGACTAGCAGCAACGAATTTTCCCCAAAGTTAGAAGGTGCGTTGTATGTCAAAGATCAAAGGAGACAGAATTTTTACTCAAAGCCTTCATCAAGCAATGGGAATCAATTCAGGAGTGAGGAGTCATCAAAGAAGCCATTTAAAGCGTGTTACAGGTGTGGAAAACCAGGCCATTTTAAACGAGATTGTGAGGTGAAAGTGGTGTGTCATCGTTGCGAAAAGCCAGACCATATTAAACCAAATTGTCGAGTCAAGATGCAGGAATCAGAAGCAAATTCGGTACATGAAAGTAAAAGTTCTTCAGATCCAATTTGGGAATATTGCTTAACCACTGAGGTTCTTGACCAGCCAACAAACGTGACTTCAGCCGTATATCAAGATGATGTCTCTACAGGTGATCAAAATTCTAATTCCACTACTTACGCTTCTGAGTTTGATTCTCTCCAAATTTCGCATCTGGACTCTCTCTTTTTCTCCGATGTCAATTCTATTGCCCCTGATGACCCTTCTGTTTACTCCACGGCCTTGGATTTGAGATTCGACGAAAATGAAGTTGTCGAGCTAACGTTTGACGATCTTGACGGTCTTTACCTCCCCTCTGAGGCTGACGATTTCCTCATCTTGGAGAATTTAGATCAAACTACCAATTCGCAGGATTCGGCTACTGATGCTCCGCCCCAGCCTGACCCAGAAATAGCTGCACTGCTTGATGATGATGATTTATCACGATTTGGTTGTGATGTTGAGGACTTGGAGGAGGATTTCGTAGTTCAGGCAAATTTGTGTGAAGAAGGGGAGCATGGTTCAACGGATAATAAGTTTAGTGTGGCTAAAGATTTTGAGAGGGCGACAGGAAGCCAGAATATTGTTAATAACAAATCTTTTGGCGACGACATTTTTTAGGATAACTTGGACCTTGACCAAGGATATAAAGCTCCTGCAAATATATTGAGTGGTAAAAAAGGATCAGAAGATCAAGAGCTTTTGCAGTCTGCCAGTGATGTAATTCACCGGAGTATGGAGTATGCTGAGTCTGCACAAGTTGAGATGAATTATTACTCTTTGTCATTAGAATTGGAGCAGTCAAAGGCTCAGATTCAATCATTGGAGGGTCATATCAGTAATATGGATCCTGCCGTTAAGGCCTTGGAAGAGACATATTCATGAAACCAGATTATGTTGATGCTCACTGTGATTTAGCCTCATGCAAAGCGGGAAGATGAGCGAGCAATTGAGGTGTTTCAGAAGGCAATCGACTTGAAGCTTGGCCATGTAGATGCTTTGTATATTTTGGGTGGACTTTACGTGGACTCAAATGGCGAAGGAGCTTTTATAGTTGTGGACGCCTCAAAGTTTAAGACCATTGGAGAGAAGACTGTTTTGAGACCGGAACTGTCAAATGCTCTCAAAATTAGATCTTTTCAGAAGATTACCCGATTGAATCGCTGTGATGTGGAACTTATTAAGAAGGAAATCATTGAACATGATGTGTCAATGTCTTATTCAGGTGGTGGCATGCCTAAGAAGTCCATACGCCAGCCTAGCTGGAAGAAATTCTTCGTAGATTATTTTGTTCGAGAGAAAGTGTTAAAGCAGGATGTTGAATTGCAGGAAATACATACTAATGAGCAAGTTGCAGACATATTTACTAAGACACTTGCCAAAGTGAAGTTTGAAGTTTTTCGTAAAGGCTCTCGAAGTTATTGAGAAATAAGCTTGCACTAAGGGAGGCTGTCACAATTTAGTGCAACTTATTTTAGTTTGAATTAGTTATGGAATATATAATATTCGTAATCTTGAAGAATATATTAGTTAGGAAATATATCTTAGATATTCGTAATCCGTTAAATTTGAATAGTAGTATATTTTATTTTATTATCAGGATTTAGTTAGTTTATATTTTCTTTGTAGATATTATTTAGTATCTTGTATCCTATTTAAAGGTTGTGAATATCAATGAAGATTGAACATTCGATCCCAATTCTTTTTCTAATTCTTAAATCGGTATTCTTTCGTTGAGTAATAATATTTTCATATCTATGCACACTTTTGAGTGGTAGATATTGCGTCATGATTTACCTAACCTAGACCTGTATTCTAACTCCCCGTTAGACAACCTCGAATTTAACCATCTTTTTTCCATAGAGCTTTCTTGCCCCTATTTCCATCAAAATACTTATATATAGTGTAGGGGGCGGATGTAGCCAAGTGGATCAAGGCAGTGGATTGTGAAACCACCATGCGCAGGTTCAATTCCCGTCGTTCGCCCATATAAATATATATATAACTGATAAGTTAAATGAATTTCCCTTCTTTTTTTTATTTTTTATTTTATTTTATTTTATTTTATTATTATTATTTTTTTTTTTTGTAAAGTAAAGACGAAGAATTAAATTATCACTATATTTGGTTTATGCCCTAAATTTCCCTTCTTTTTTTTATTTTTTATTTTATTTTATTTTATTTTATTATTATTATTTTTTTTTTTGTAAAGTAAAGACGAAGAATAAAATTATCACTATATTTGGTTTATGCCCTAGCTCTATAGAAATTGGTAACTCACTTCGTTCAGTCTTACTGTTGCTGTGATTCTGCGGGTTCGGAAAGTCTCTTCCCTCTGCTTGTTTTATCAAACTCATTTTATATCATGGTTCAAACGTTAAAGATGGGGTTTACTAATTCTTTTCGAAATCCGAAGATAAAAAGTTCCTACGGAACCGAACCCCTGGATCATCTATCAATTGCTCTTAGTATTCTACGAGAGAAGTCTTCTATGAGATCCAAGAGTATGTTAGAAAGAAAGAAATATATGAATCCTTCTACCATACTCTTATTGTTATTGAAGTGTATCCAATTGTACTCTATAAAACTAGAGGTTGAATATAGATGAATCTACAATATATATCTTTCTATTAGAGATATCATCTCAATTACATATATGTCTAGTTAATGAAATATACATCGTGGCCCGTTTTCTGGATGTTAAATACCATTGGATGGGTTACTTTTTATTGGCACTGGAAGCACATCACATTATGGCAAGGTAACGTTTCACAGTTTAATGAATCTTCTACTTATTTGATGGGATGGTTAAGAGATTATCTATGGTTAAACTCTTCATAACTTATCAATGGAAGTTGATTGTTTAGTTGATTGTTTGTAATTAAATAATATTTTATATATTTCAAATATTATGTTTAAAAAATAACATTAGCACTATATGATGGTAATATATATATATATATTTTTTTTTTGTTGTCTTTATTGAGAAATGTTCTCAAGACCTATTGTTAATGTGAATCGAATTATTCGAAGAGCATATGATTGGTGAATCAAAGGTGATGAGAAAGCTTTGTTCATGTCTTCTAGTTGACATGTTGGATGTCATGACTAGAAGATAAGAAAATGACAAAAACACGTGAGATGTTTAAGTCAATAAAAGCTAAATTTAGATAGTTATCTAAATGATCTTGAAATTAAGTATTACAAAAATTAAAGAAAAATCTTATGACTAAAAAGCTATGATAGGAAATAGTTCCTAATCCTCGAGAGAGAAATTTTCAAAATTACTCTGTGGAAAGAAAAATCTAAATGATAGCAAATTTGATTTACTAGATTTTTGGTGGAGACTAAGTGACACTGGATAGTTTATATAAGATCTACTATCAAGATTTGTTCTTCATTCCATTTATATGTAATTCTTGAAAAATACTTGATAAGATAGACTAGATTCTACTAGTTGACATTAGGAAATTAATATCAGTGGGTGTAGTGGAAGACATTGAGATGTCGTTAAGTAAAAATTATTACTAAATGCTGAATATGGTGTTTTTAATAACCATGAGAGAAATTCAATTTCTCAAACTTTAGTTAATATAGTATGAATTACTTTGAAATATTTGTTTATATTTTCAAAATTATTTGAAAATATGTTCGGCTCAAATTAAGTACAATTAGTATGTGTTATGCTACGAAACATTGAGATATTCATGATTAGAGAATCAAGAATGAAAAGACATTGTTTTCTCCAAAAGATGATACTTGTCTTTGCCAGTTAATTTGATTAATGTCAAATTGAATACAATGAAAAGACTAATAAAAGTTAATTCGGTAAACGTTGGAATCTCACTTTTCATCCAGGATAATCATTGGGCTTTTATTGAATAAGGCTGCAAGACCAAAGAACGTTTTGGGCTTATGCAATGCAAAAGTTGCATAAGTCAAAGAATATTGTTAATATTTTATCGATCAGATTCATGATTATTCAATATATAAGTATCCTTATCAAATGTAACTTACTCTTTTTTTTTTTTTTTTTTGAAAAGTTCAAGAAAAATGAGACTAAAGTTAAATCCATTTTGGTAAATCTATCAAGACACTATGATCTGATCATAATGAATAGCACGTGTAACGATCCAAAATTTTCTACTTAATTTAAGGTCGCTATTGTATACGTACCATGAACATTGAATGCGGAAGATTTCATTTATATTCCATAAAACATAACCTTTAACTTAAAACACAGCCATGGACTTACGTGTTTCGAAAACATCTTTAAAATGACACAACAAAAGACCCGAAATAAAATAAATAAGCGTTAAGTTTAAAACATCCTATTATAGCCTAAGTCTAAGAAAATAAATACCACTATCCTATGCATGTGCTATGATCTCGAGTTGTGATGCCGTCGTCAGCCATACAGGAATGCCTTGCCCTAACCTGAAAAATGTAGTAGCACATGGCTTGAGTATTTAAAGAAATACTCAGTAAGTGACCCCACTATTGAGGTTAAATGCAACAATCACATGCAATGAAATGATGGGACCTAGCTTTCGTTTCGTTTCATTTCGTTTTCCCTACAGTGCTATCCTAACGGGTAATCTTCGATGTGTACCATATACTCTACACACAGCCCATACGTGCGAGTATGGGCTCACCAGCTAGTTCGCACACCGCTGGGCCACTTTCCTTATCCGATGGGCATACTCTGGGAGCTCCTTATGCCGGGACCCGTTAGAACTAGTAACTGTCACGAGAGCGCTATGCAAAGCACAACGATCATTGTCCAGTCATTGGATGTACGCGTTCGTACCCTCGTGATGGGATAGGGGTATCCCCCCAGATGCATGAACACACATAATGCATGAGGTCCCCAGTACTTCTACAATTTCATTATCCTTTAATACAACCCCGCTAGCATTAAGTACATATCATATCATTTTTTATATCATTTTAGATATCGTTCATCATTCATATCATATCGTTTCTCATTCTTCCGTTCTCAAATCATACATAATTCTAACGAGGTTATATTTCATGTCATTTATCGTAATTTCATGTCATTTATCGTAATTTCATGTCATTCATATCATGCTGTATACACACAATTTAAGAGACCTAACATAACGTTCTATGCTTTTAACATAACATTTCACCATATACACATCATACCATGACATATTGCATCACAATGTATTATATCATAAACAAGTAATAACGTAAACACTTCATAGTCATATCATTCTCTAACTTATCATAGCCTTAACGTTCTTATACCTATCACAGACATATCATTACGTGAACGTACCTTAGTCATATCATCACAAGAACTTAACCTAACGCTATCATTCTATCAATCTATCACAAACCTATCCCTTTCTACCCGTAACCTAACCATATTCTTCCATCAATCTCTCTTATCCATATCACTCCGGTATGTAACTTAACCTTAACGTTTCGTGAACGTATTTTACTCCTATCGTTACATTTCGTTTTGTGCATCTTTCTTGTATCCTAACTCAAACATATCCTTGAACACATCATACAGTAACTATTATCATACAATTCACATATTATAACATAACATAACATATAGGAAGCATATCGATCCACAGACAATTCACACATATCAATATATATGACACGTGCCGAACCACAGGGCACGTATCAACATCAAAATATAACCATGCCGATAGTAAGGTCACTTACTTGGCTAGCTTAAACGTTGTCACGAATATATCTTTAATTAAAGTTCGATTCCGTCCTTTGAAATCCACAGAGCTCGTTTCTTATTTACAAACAAATATTTTTTAAATAAATTATAACTTGCTCATGCACTTGAAGCAAATCGATTGAACTGAACTTTAAATTTTAGTCAAGAATGAGTTCTAGGGGGAGATATGTGTAACGCCCAATGTTAAAAAATGTAAAATTTTTATTTTTGGAAAAAATAATTATTTTTAAGGAGTCAAAAAGAAAGAATTTGAACATGTGATAGAAGGAAAAAAAAACACGAAAATGAAGATAAAAATTATATATCAATGTTTCCTAATGTGCAATCGTTGTTCGATAAGGTACAAAACTAATTCATTATACATTTATGTTTATTGTATTATATACATATATTTCTAGCCTACATTTATTTGATTACGTTAATGTTATTTTTTTTCTTTTAGAATTTGGGTTACATTGTAATAAATAAAATCTAAATTTTTAGAAATGACGTGAGTAGAATATTATATTACATTGTTGCCTAAAAATAATTTTTACATTTTTTGAATAATGAAAAATAAAAATTATTCTTTATTTATATATATATATAAAATAAGTGCTTTTCCACCCCCATAAATTTCACTATGGTATAAACTTTTACAGTATTTTTTTTTTCAATTTCTTTATTTTTATTTATTGTGTTATGTTGAACGATAACTTTTGACCCGAATGGTAGAGGTGTTAGGTTGAGGGTCTCAATAAATAAAGGAAGAAGAGAGGTGCTATAAAAGATGTAAGGGTGAGTGTCTCGGTGGGTGGGTAAAAAAGAGTAATGGTTGGTCCTAGAGAAAGTGTTTGAAGGATATGGAGGAATAATGTGAAGATAAGTGCCCGAAGAAAACATTAGAAGGAGGGTTTAAACCTCCACCCGCAACGACCGTAAATTTTATCTATTTAATCTAAGGTCATTACTATATCTTGAAATGCGGAATTTACATTAAGTGGGCTCTTAATGCGCCTTACGCTGGCCTTTTATTACCTCATGAAAAACGAATACAAGGGAAAGAAAGGGAAAAGAACAACACTGAAACAACTTTCTTATACCACCCTATGGTTTATTATGCGATTACAATTCAACCTATTCTAACCTATACTAATGATGCAAACGGGAATTCAACCTAAACTAACCTATTCTACGAAATGAAAAACAACTATCCTATGCATGTGCTACGGTCTCGGGGTGTGCGATGCCGCCGTCGATCTCACATGGGTGCCTTGCCTTTATCTGAAAAGTATAGTAGCACGAGGCTTGAGTATTTCTAGAATACTCAGTAAGTGACCCCCTATCGGGGTTATGCAACAATCACATGCAATGAGATGATGGGACCTATCTTTCAATCTGTCTTCCTACGGTGCTGTTCTAATGGGTAAATTTGGACGTGTACCATATACTCTACACACAGCCCATACGTGCGAGTATGGGCTCACCAGCTAGTTCGCACACCGCTGGGCCACTTTCCTTGTCAGGCGAGCATACACTGGGAGCTCCTTAGACTGGTCACCCGTTATTACTAGTAACCGTCAAGGCAGCGCTATGCAAAATATAACGATCGTTGTCCTACCATTGGATGTACGCGTCCGTACCCTCGTGATGGAATATGGGTATCTCCCCAGATGGATGAGCACACATAATGCATGAGGTCCCCAATATTTCTACTATATCATTAATGAATATAACCCCACTATCATTTTTCATGCTTAACATGTCATTTCTCACTCTCAGTCTACTTATCATACATATTTCTAATGGGGTTATATTTCAAGCAATTTATCGTATTTCATGTCATACATTTCATGCTGTCTACATTCAAATATCTCATACAATCATGCCATAATCATTTAAGAATCACATAAACGTCATAAGCACTACATATCACATCATTCTAAACAGCATACATTCACATTCACAAAATTACGTACTTAAGCACAACAGTCTAGCATACAATTTAACATCACGTGCGAATCCACGGGCACATGCCAACATACAACAAACAACGCGTAACCTACAACGGGTGAGCCACTTACTTGGTAGGCCTTAACCGAAGTACTCCCTAAAATATAAACGTAAGCTCCTAGCTCCTCGTATACGTCCTACGCTTCCGTTGGTGGTTGGTTCCTATTGGGTCATTTGACAACTTCGTTAGTATTTCACAAACATAAATAATTTCCAACTTGAATTTGTGAAATATGACCTTAAAATGATCTATTTTACCTTAAATGGGGTCAAAACTAGGTCCAGGAGGGTCAGAATGGTGGCAAAATAGGTCGGAAACAGGGTTCACGAGCCAAATAAGCCGCCGGAGCCAAGAAGCCACCGCCGAGCCGATTAAGCCGCCGGAGCCGAGGGGTGTCGCGCTGCAGATGTGCCACGTGGCATACCTAGAGGGCGACACGTGTGTAGCGGTCTCGGGTCGAGCGCGCGGGTTTTCGGTTGCAGTCGCGGGTCTGGGCTGACCGCGAGTGATTGACCAGGCCTATACTGAAAGGTAACATCTGCAGGTGGGTTGGGCTGTAAGCGTCGGGTGTTGGATTGGGCTTGCGAGTCTCGGATCGGCTGGGGTTTTTGTTCTCGGGTCGTGGATTATGGGTTAGGCCATAATTGAGCTTTCTGGTTTGGGCTGAGGCAACTGGGCCGCGGGAGTGTCGTCGGCCGAGGTTTGGACTGGAGTGGGTTGGACTCAGTTCGGGTTGTGGAGTTTGGCCCTCGGGTCAGACTTCATCTTCTTCGCCCGGTTACCCGAAGTTTTCCGATGACGTCTCTCTCACCTCGGTAACATCATTTCGACGTCCTTTTTCCCTCATTTTTTCTCCGTTTCCGAGTCTCCTTCTCCCCCTAATTCCGTTTTTGGTATTTGTTTGGTTCGTAAAGGCCTAACACTCCCGGATCTGAGAGGGTTCGAAAATCCAACGTTCTGTCTCCCTTGCTCGACGGTGTACAACAGGTAGGACTCGTGTAGATCTACCCCTGGTGTGTGTAAAAGTCTTTGGGATTACTTTCGTTGCGTAAAACGGAGGTTTCGACGTCGATTTCGTAGGTTTTGGCTTTGCCGGAGTTTCGTCGGATTTTCTTACTGTCTTTCTCGTTTTCTCACTATTTTTCCTCTCTGTAGGTGTCTTGGAGGTGGCTGAAGGTCGGGTTTGGTTTCCGTGGTGACCCCGATGTCGGGCGGCCTTTGTGGGTCGTGTGCAAACGAAAACTCTGGCATTCGCTGGAGTTTTCGGTCCTGCTGACGACCGTTTTTTTTTTTATCTGACCCGTTACACCACCCATGTGGTTAAGAGCCACAAATTCTAACCAACTGAGCTATTTCAAGCACACAATCACTAGATTTAATACTCGAGCATTGACAAAAACGTGTGTCAGCTAACTGGTGAGGAGCTGCAGCTAGGCTACACGTGTCGACGTTTTGTTGGCGAGCGTAGACCCACGATGACCTGATCCAAGATCAGCAACCAACCGACCAAATGTCCTTTAGATAACCTGTGAGCTATGACCCTGCCGATTGCGCCATATGTCACGATGACATAATTGGAAGGAAAATCATGTGCCCTTGGATTCGAACGTAGACTATCAGAGCCAGAAGAGACAATGGTTGATCGTTAAGGTACAAAACTAACCTATTATACATTTAACAATGTATATATTTCTATTATATTATATTATCAACGGCATGATATTACTTGTGTTTTTTTTCTTTTAATGTGTTAGGTTGAATGAGAACCGTTGACTCGTCACAAATTGCAAATATTTATCACATTGGTAATAAAATTATAAATTATTGAAGTTAAATTGACAAGTGTCCTAAATTAGAATTGAAAATTTTTGAATAATATCACTTGTTTGCATGACCATCTAATCAAGTACGGATAGTTAATAACATTGAGTCATAATATTCAAAGACATTCAAATAAGTAGATGACATTTGAAGCTCACAAAACAAGCTAGCATACCCAATGTACAAAATCAACTAAGTCAAGTTTGTTGAGAATAAGTGATTCGAGAAGCGCACAAAACAAGCTAGCATTTCCAATGTAACGACCCAAAATTTTCTACTTAATTTAAGGTCGCTAATATATACGTACCATAAACATTGAATGCGGAAGACTTCATTTAAATTCCATAAAACATAACATTTAACTTAAAACACAGCCATGGACTTGCGTGTTTCGAAACAATCTTTAAATCGACACAACAAAAGACCCGAAATAAAATAAATAAGCGTTTAAGTTTAAAACATCCTATTCTATCCTAAGTCTAAGAAAATAAATACCACTATCCTATGCATGTGCCATGATTTCGAGTTGCGATGTCGTCGTCAGCCGTACATGAATGCCTTGCCTTAACCTGAAAAATGTAGTAGCACATGGCTTGAGTATTTAAAGAAATACTCAGTAAGTGACCCCGTTAAATGCAACAATCACATGCAATGAAATGATGGGACCTATCTTTCGTTTCGTTTCGTTTTTCCTACGGTGTTGTCCTAACGGATAATCGTGGACGTGTACCATATACTCTACACATAGCCCATACGTGCGAGTATGGGCTCACCAGCTAGTTCGCACACCGCTGGGCATACTCTGGAGCCCCTTATGCCGGGACCCGTTAAAACTAGAACCGTCACGGAAGCACTATGTAATGCATAACGATCGTTGTCCTGCCATTGGATGTACGCGTCCGTACACTCGTGATGGGATGGGGGTATCCCCCCATATGCATGAGGTCCCCCTATTTCTACATTTATCTTTAATGACCATAACCCCCCTGTCACGTTCCAGGCTTCATGTCATTCTCATTTTCATTTGACATTTCATACACATTTCTATCGGGGTTATGGTTCGCGACAGTTTACCGTGTTTCATGTCATACAATACATGCTGTTCGCAATCACATCTTTCATACAAACATGTCATAATCATTCAAGGACCTCGTATCGTTACATGCATTACACATAACATCAGACTAAAAGCATACATAGCATACATTCACGTTCACATAACTACGTACTTAAGCACAATAATCTAGCATACAATGTATCATATCATAAACAAGTCATAACGTAAACACTTCATAGTCATATCGTTCTCTAACTTACCATAGCCTTAACGTTCTTATACCTATCACAGACATATCATTACGTAACGTACCTTAGTCATATCGTCACAAGAATGTACCCTAACGCTATCGTTCTATCAATGTATCACAAACCTATCCCTTTCTACCCATAACCTAACCGTATTCTTTCATCAATATCTCCTATCCATAGCACTCCGGTATGTAACCTAACCTTAACGTTTCATGAACGTATCTTACTCCTATCGTTACATTTCGTTTTGTGCATCCTTTTCGTATCCTATCTCAAACATACTCTTGAGCACATCGTACTATAATTATTATCATACAAACCACATATTATAACATAACATAACATAACATATAGGAAGCATATCGATCCACAGACAATTCACACATATCAATATATATGACACGTGCAGAACCACAGGGCACGTGTCAACATCAAATATAACCATGCCGATAGTAAGGTCACTTACCTGGCTAGCTTAAGTCATTGTCACAAATATATCTCTAATGAAAGTTCGATTCCGTCCTTTGAAATCCGAGTCAACCTATATGAGCTCATGACATCAGTTTCAAGTTTGAACTCTGTAAAATTATTTCTCTAATTTACATTGGCCATCGTATAATTATGATATTTCGTGTTAGACAAAATTTAAAGGAGCTCACTACCCTTTAATATTTCCTGTTTTATTCTTAAATACTGTTCAACAAATCTTTCCTCAATCTCCCTCTCTCTCTCTAATTATTTTCATTTTGTAAATACATTCTGTAAATAGGTTTTTCAATTGTGTAAACAGATATTACTGGCCAACTGTAAGTACAACTGTAAGTACATGCATTACACATAACATCAGACTAAAAGCATACATAGCATACATTCACGTTCACATAACTACGTACTTAAGCACAATAATCTAGCATACAATGTATCATATCATAAACAAGTCATAACGTAAACACTTCATAGTCATATCGTTCTCTAACTTACCATAGCCTTAACATTCTTATACCTATCACAGACATATCATTACGTAACGTACCTTAGTCATATCGTCACAAGAATGTACCCTAACGCTATCGTTCTATCAATCTATCACAAACCTATCCCTTTCTACCCATAACCTAACCGTATTCTTTCATCAATATCTCCTATCCATAGCACTCCGGTATGTAACCTAACCTTAACGTTTCATGAACGTATCTTACTCCTATCGTTACATTTCGTTTTGTGCATCCTTTTCGTATCCTATCTCAAACATACTCTTGAGCACATCGTACTATAATTATTATCATACAAACCACATATTATAACATAACATAACATAACATATAGGAAGCATATCGATCCACAGACAATTCACACATATCAATATATATGACACGTGCAGAACCACAGGGCACGTGTCAACATCAAATATAACCATGCCGATAGTAAGGTCACTTACCTGGCTAGCTTAAGTCATTGTCACAAATATATCTCTAATGAAAGTTCGATTCCGTCCTTTGAAATCCGAGTCAACCTATATGAGCTCATGACATCAGTTTCAAGTTTGAACTCTGTAAAATTATTTCTCTAATTTACATTGGCCATCGTATAATTATGATATTTCGTGTTAAACAAAATTTAAAGGAGCTCACTACCCTTTAATATTTCCTGTTTTATTCTTAAATACTGTATAACAAATCTTTCCTCAATCTCCCTCTCTCTCTCTAATTATTTTCATTTTGTAAATACATTCTGTAAATAGGTTTTTCAATTGTGTAAACAGATATTACTGGCCAACTGTAAGTACAATTGTAAGTTGATTGTTTGGCTACGATCTTCTAGTTTATAGACCTGCCAACCAAAATTTTATTGAATCTAATAGGTTTTTCAATTGTGTAAACAGGTATTAGTGGTCAATTGTAAGTACAATTGTAAGTTGATTGTTTGACTACGATCTTCTAGTTTATAGATCTACCAACCAAAATTTTGTTGAATCTAACTTTATAACCTTATTTCATATAACTTAAAATGGTAACAAAAATCTAATCAATTGGATATGGGATCGGATTATTACAGGACCGGTTAAAATATCAAGGAAGATTTGATCCTAAATTAATTTCTTATAACCATAACTATAAAAGAAAAGGAAATCTGAAATACGAATCTACCGTAATAACGGACAAAAATCTGTAAATCTGCAATATGTTGAAAGCCCATTTTACTTCTCCTCAAATCTGACCATTGCTGTTTTTCTGTTGTTTTTTTTTACAGCCGGTTGAGGAGAGATAATTGTGGGAAGGGATGAGAGGTTTAGCTGAGAGAAGTGGGGAAATATTTTTTTTTTAATTTAAATTTAAATTTAAATTAATTAATTGATTAATTATTATTATTATTTTAACTATTTTTTATAATTATTTTTATTTATTTATTTCTTTATTTATTTTTGGGCTATTACACCCAACTTGCAAAATCAACTTGTTGAGAATAAGTGATTCGAGTCACTTGTGCATATTGAAAGAAATTAAAGTATACAAATTAAATTTCATTCCATGAATTAAATTTGTTTGTCGAAATCTCATGTGTATGTATAACGACCCTAAATTTTCACACACTCAGAGTCGCTACTAATGTCTCATGCTCATCTATAATGCGGAAATATACCTCTTACATAAACATAATTGATAACGTAAACTTCAAAAAAAAAAAAAACGTTTAAAACAACTTCTTCTCTGGAAAACACAGTCATGGTCTTACGTGTTTAAATATGAAATACTGAAATTTAGAGAAAACAAAAACAAATACAAAATAATTTAAAACAATGAAATGCAAAACAACCTAATCTAACTTAAGACTAGAAATTTAAATATGAATCTACCCTATGCACGTGCCACAGTCTCTGCTCGCGATGCCGCCGTCCTCCGTACAAGTGCGCCTTGCCCTTTACCTGAAAAACGATGTGGCACACGGCCTGAGTATTTCAAAGAATACTTAGTAAGTGGCCCCACTATAGGGGCCATGCAAATGCAAACACATGCAATCACTTCCCTACCCACGACTCACACGTGCGAGTGTGAATCCCCAGGGCGCTCGCACACCCCCTGGACCCTCTGGTCAAGCTAATCTGTAGCGACTTCCGGAGGTCAGCGGAACCCCATAGTGTCATGCACCTCATGAACACCCTCATCTGTGTGCTTTCGCACCTGTGCGCATACGCGCTCATCATACGGTGTGCGTCCGCACTCATCATCTCTAGGGGAAGTAGCCCTATGCTTATGAACATACAATATGCATGAGGTCCATCTAAATTCATCATAATGTCTCTTCTGACACAACCCTCTAGTCTCATCTCTTTGTTACTCTAGGTAACATATACTCGTGGATATTTATATTAATATAATTTTCACGCTCTTAGGGTTGTGTCCTATGTCGATCTAACGACATGATGCAATATGGCACTCATCATCATATGACATGCTCAATATGGAAAACATCATCATATTAAGGTAAACGTCACGCAATCATCATACTCATCATATTGCCACAAAGTGTATCAAACATATCAAGTACGACATTCATCAAAATATATATATACTGAGCACATCATCAGGTATCATAACCCACACATCATCATAAGTCATACATCATCACAACTCATATACCGCATCGTACGACATAGTTCATACAACATCGTAACTCATACAATTTTTAGCCTATCCTATAGTAAGGCCACTTACCTGGTTGGCCTTAGCCGAAGTATTCCCTAATTTATTTAACGTAAGCTCCCGTTCCTCCAGAACTACACCAAATGTTGCCAAGGTTTGCTTCCTATCACATCGTTCGTCACCTTTTGTTAGTATTTCACATTTTAATTAATAATCTAACAAACCGTGTGAAATACGGCTCTAAACGGTCTCAATAAAAATCGAATTCCATGTTTTCATTGTTTCTAAATTATATAGGACAATAAAACTTAAAACTTATATTAATAATATGTCAATATTATTAATATTTCAAGTGGCTTGTATAATTCAACCTTTAATGTTATATCGTATAGATACAAATATAATAATTTCTCATATTTTCCATTTTTCTTCCCTCACTTATTTCATATATTTTAATTCTGTTTACAGTATTTGAACAGTACTTGCTATTTTCAACCCGTTCTAATTTTCTTTTCTTTCCTAAAATCTTCTCTCTTTTGTTTTTTTTTTTCTTTGAACTCTAATTCTTTTGAGTCCTTCAATTCTAGGTCCATATCTAATTATTTTAAGCAATTTAAATCTAATTCTTTTAATCACTCTCTATAATTCTTTATAATTCTTTTAAGCCGTTTATTCCAAGGGGTTTAATTTTACTCCTATATCTAAATAGTTTAATTTTGTTACGCAGTTTAATTTTATTCACAGATTTTTTTTTCTTTGGCTTTACTATTCCCAAATCTTAGGTTTTTTTTTAATTTGAATATGTTTTCCAGATCTTCCTGTTGGCCAAGTTTTTTTTTTTTTTATTTGAATATGTTTTCCAAATCTTCCTTTTCCCTATCTTCCTTCTCATCCGGTTTTCCAAATCTTAGTTTTTTTTTTTATTTGAATATGTTTTACAGATGTTCATTTTCATCGTGTTTTCCAAATCTTGTTCTTTCTTTTTATTTGAATATGTCTTCCAGATCTTTCTTTTCCCTATCTTCCTCTCTTTCTTATCTCCCTATCTTCCTCTCTTTCTTATCTATCTATTCCTGGACCAATTTTAATGTACTCTAGCTAGGATAGATAATTTCTAATTCAGATCATTCACGGATAATTTCTAAATTTCTAACTCAGATCTAAATAATTGCTAATATCCTTTAGAAAGGAAAAGGTAAATATGAATACTAACATTTTCAAATGACATCTCTCTCTTCTGCCTACCATCTCTCCATTATCTGCCTTCCTTCCCGATCTCTCCATTAGTGTATAACCCTCTC
Organism: Cucurbita pepo subsp. pepo; assembly: GCF_057944985.1. Lineage (NCBI taxonomy): Eukaryota > Viridiplantae > Streptophyta > Magnoliopsida > Cucurbitales > Cucurbitaceae > Cucurbita > Cucurbita pepo. Next base: position 259,867 of record NW_028257910.1, on the reverse strand, counting down.
TCCATTATATGCATTTTTTTCCTCCAGAAAAATATTTTCTTTCTATTTCTATTTTTGGTGAATTATTGATACTAAATGAAGGAGATATTTTAGGGGATGGACGGAGAGAGTAAAGGAGGTGGTCAGTTTTTTTTTTCTTTTCTTTATTTTGTTATTTTTATTTTAATACACACATATATATATATATATTAAACCTAACGGGACGTTACATTATCTACCCCTAAAAAGAACTTTCGTCCTCGAAATTCTCCAACTCGTATACTAACTCAGGGAATTTTTCTTTTATTTCGTCCTTACACTCCCACGTGGCCTCTTCAGTGTGGTGATTTCGCCACAACACCTTAATGAACGCAATGTTTCTGTAGCATAACGGTTTTACTTCTCTTGCTAAGATTCTTATTGATTTTTCCTCATAACTCAAATCTTCATTGAGTTGGAGTGGTTCATAGTCTATTACATGGATAGGGTTCGTAATGTACTTCCTCAGCATCGACACATGAAATGCATCGTGTACTCCTAAGTGGGCTAGAGGTAGTGCTAACTTATACACTACTGGACCAACTCGCTCTAGGATCTCGAATGGTCCAATGAATTTAGGACTTAACTTGCCTGTACGTCCGAACCTCCAGACACCTTAAATAGGTGCCACCCTGAGGAATACTAGGCCCCTTGTCTCGAACTCTAAGCTTCTACGCCTTACATCGGTGTAGCTTTTCTGTCGACTTTTAGCGATACGCATCCTCGCTCGAATTTTTCTTAACAGCCTCATTGGTGAGTCGAACCAGCTCGGGTCCTACTAACTCTCTTTCGCCTACTTCGTCCCAACATAGTGGGGACCTACACCGTTTCCCATACAAGGCCTCAAACGGTGTCATACCAATAGTGCCTTGGAAGTTGTTATTATACGAGAATTTCATGAGGTGGAGTATGGAATCCCAACTTCTCTTAAAATCTAGTACGCAAGCGCGTAACATGTCCTCTAGAATTTGGTTTAAACACTCCGTTTGTCCATCTATTTGGGGGTGGAAGGCGGTACTACAGTCGAGGCGGGTACCTAGTGCTTTTTTTTTATGTCCGCGCCAAAACGCTGACGTAAAGCGTGAATCCCGATTCGACACTATAGACACTGGGACTCCATGTAGTCTTACTATTTCTTTCACATACAGTTGTGCCCAATTGTCAACTATATATGTAGCTTTCCCAGGTAGGAAGTGTGCCAACTTGGTCAACCTATCGACAACTACCTAGATCATCGTATATGCTTTGTGCGTTTTGGGTAATCCTACTATGAAGTCCATTGCTATGTTTCCCCACTTCCACTCTAGTATGCTTAGAGGATGCATCAAACCCGCCGCCTTTTATCTAGGAGCTTTCACTTGTTGACAAACTAAGCACTTGCTCACAAACTCGGCCATGTCCCTCTTCATGCTCTTCCACCAGAAGTGTTGTTTTAAATCTTGGTACATCTTAGTACCTCCTGGGTGCATGGCAAATGACGAGTTGTGAGCTTCGTCAGTATTTCTTTCCCTAGCTCCTCTATTGTTGAGACATATAAGCGTCCCTGATACAATAACCCTTCATCTGAGGTCTTCGAGGATCCATTTACTAGACTCTCAGCTAGCTGGCTTAGGACTTTCTGTAGGTTTGGATCCTCTCGTTGGGAGGTAACCATTCTTTGCCTAAGTGTAGGTTGCACTGTAAGTCAGGCCAGTTCTGCCATGACTCTCTTGGTCGCTACAACTATGTTGGCTCCCTCGAATTTTCTTTGTACCCCTACTTCCCTCGTAATGAGGGCCAAAGAGTGGGCCGCCTTTCTACTCAAAGCATCTGTGACCACATTTGCTTTTTCAGGGTGGTACTGGATATCTACATCGTCGTCCTTCACCAATTCTAACCACCTTCTCTGTCTCATATTTAACTCTTTCTAGGTGAAGAAATATTTAAAATCTTGTGGTCGGTTAAACTTTGAATTTTCTCTCCATATAGGTAGTGTCACCAAATTTTCAGCACGAACACTACAGCGGCCAACTCCAGGTCGTGGGTAGGGTAATTATCTTCGTATTCTTTTAGTTGACGAGACGCGTATGCAACAACTTTACTGTGTTGCATTAACACACATCCTAGTCCATTCTTTAAAGGAGTCACTATAGATTACGTACTCTTCTAAGACCTCGGGTACCGTGAGTACCGGGACGGTTACCAATCTCTCTTTTAGGTTTTGGAAGCTTACCTCACCAGCATCATTTCATATAAATAGTACCCCTTTTCTCGTTAGCTGTGTCAAAGGCGAGGCTATTGTAGCGAAGTCCTACACGAACCTTCGATAGTATCTCGCTAGTCCCAAGAAACTTTGTACTAATGTTACCGAAGTTGGGCGTTCTTACTTCGTGACCGCTTTGACCTTAGTAGGACCTATGGATACTCCGTTCTTTGTCGCCACGTATCCTAGGAAAGAGACTTATCTAACCAAAATTCACACTTTGAGAACTTGGCATACAACTTGTTCTCTCTTAGGGTGGCTAGGACATTTTAGAGGTGTTCCTGGTGTACCAAGTTTGTTTTTTAGTATACTAGGATGTCATCAATGAGCACGATCACAAAAGTGTCTAGACAGTCCTTGAACACTTGATTCATTAACTTCATTCACACAGTTGGAGCATTGGTGAGGCCAAATGATACCACCACGAACTTGTAGCGATCATACCTTGTCCTAAATGCTGTCTTTGGTACGTCTTTTTCTTTACTCTTTATTTAATGGTAACCTAATCGCAAATCTATCTTAGAAAATATCGTTGCCTCTCTGAGTTCATCAAATAAGTCTTCTATTCTAGGCAGAGGATATTTGTTCTTTATGGTTCTCTTATTTAACTATCTGTAATCGATGCACAAACGCATCGATCCATCCTTCTTTTGAACAAACACTGGCGCAACCCAGGGGATTATGCTAGGTCGAATGAACCATTTATCCCGTAAGTCTTGTAATTGCGCCTTGAGTTCCTTCAACTCTGCTAGCGCCATGGATAGGGTGCTTTAGAAATAGGCCCAGTTCCCAGCTCGAGTTCGATGATGAAGTCGACCGCTCGGAAAGGGGGTATTCCAAGTAGGTCATCCGGATACACATCTGAAAACTCGTTTACGATTGACACGTTTTCTAGGGTCTTTTCTTTTCCTCTTACATCTACGGCACATGCTAATATAGTCCAACCGCCTTGTTGGACTAATCTCTTTGCTTTCATCATCGAGACTACCTTTGGGGGTAGCCCCAATATTTGTGCCTTTAAATTTAAAGCTAGGTCCCACTAATAGTGAGAATATCACCTTTTTTTTTTTTTTTTTTTTAGCGACATTCTATAATAGCATGGTTTGCAACCAGTCAATCCATGCCTAGTACTACGTTGAATTCGGTCATCTTTACTACTATTAGGACTACGCTTAGAGTTTGGTCGGCCACTATTGCTTGATCATTCTTTACTCTATCCTTAGTTACTATGTCTACCCTCTCAGGGCTGCTTGCCGAACATACATACCATAAGGGTTCTAATTCAAACCCTGTCTCTAATCCCTCTCGAGGTGGGCTCTCTTCAGTCTCACCTCGTCCTCTATCTCTAATAGGAGGTAGTCCTCTTCCTCGTCTTACTCTTTCGCATGGTCTGGGCAGCATGGTTCTAGAAACCAAGATAGCATCTCTTAAGTCTAAGGCTCATTACCTATGAAATTATGCTATGCATCACATCTACTAAGTTCACATCATATTGCAAACAAAATCACTCAGCATGCAACACATCACATCATGCTCTTAAATAAATACGTGAAATATCATAACAATTTCAGTAACATTAACATAAAAATGCATGCGAGTTTGAAAACATTTCTCTTTTCTTATCTTGTGCAAGGCGTACCTGACGGTGACGGGGCATCAACGTTGGGACCATGGAACGTGCCAAGCCTACATTGTAGGCTAGCCTACAGAATCTAAAACCTAGAGCTCTAATACCAACTATAACGACCCTAAATTTCCACACACTCAGAGTCGCTACTAACGTCTCATGCTCATCTATAATGCGGAAATATAACTCTTACATAAACATAATTGATAACGTAAACTTAAAAAAAAAACGTTTAAAACAACTTCTTCTCAGAAAAACACAGCCATGGTCTTACGTGTTTAAATATGAAATACTGAAATTTAGAGAAAACAAAAACAAATACAAAATAATTTAAAACAATGAAATGCAAAACAACCTATTCTAACTTAAGACTAGAAATTTAAATATGAATCTACCCTATGCACGTGCCACAGTCTCTGCTCGCGATGCCGCCGTCCTCCGTACAAGTGCACCTTGCCCTTTACCTGAAAAATGATGTGGGAGTATTTCAAAGAATACTCAGTAAGTGGCCCCACTATAGGGGCCATGCAAATGCAAACACATGCAATCATGATTTAGGGACCTATCTCTAATCATCTTAGGGGTGGCCTCCAGTCTCGGACAAATTGGATGTGTAGTACTTTCCTACACACGACTCACACGTGCGAGTGTGAATCCCCAGGGCGCTCGCACACCCCCTGGACCCTCTGGTCAAGCTAATCTGTAGCGACTTCCGGAAGTCAGCGGAACCCCATAGTGTCATGCACCTCATGAACACCCTCATCTGTGTGCTTTCGCACCTGTGCGCATACGCGCTCATCATACGTTGCGCGTCCACACTCATCATCTCTAGGGGAAGTAGCCCTATGCTTATGAACATACAATATGCATGAGGTCCCTCTAAATTCATCATAATGTCTCTTCTGACACAACCCTCTAGTCTCATCTCTTTGTTACTCTAGGTAACACATACTCGTGGATATTTATATTAATATAATTTTCACGCTCTTAGGGTTGTGTCCTATGTCGATCTAACGACATGATGCAATATGGCACTCATCATCATATGACATGCTCAATATGGAAAACATCATCATATTAAGGTAAACGTCACGCAATCATCATACTCATCATATTGCCACAAAGTGTATCAAACATATCAAGTACGACATTCATCAAAATATATATATACTGAGCACATTATCAGGTATCATAACCCACACATCATCATAAGTCATACATCATCATAACTCATATACCGCATCGTACGACATAGTTCATACAACATCGTAACTCATACAATTTTTAGCCTATCCTATAGTAAGGCCACTTACCTGGTTGGCCTTAGCCGAAGTATTCCCTAATTTATTTAACGTAAGCTCCCGTTCCTCCAGAACTACACCAAATGTTGCCAAGGTTTGCTTCCTATCACATCGTTCGTCACCTTTTGTTAGTATTTCACATTTTAATTAAGAATCTAACAAACCGTGTGAAATACGGCTCTAAATGGTCTCAATAAAAATCGAATTCCATGTTTTCATTGTTTCTAAATTATATAGGACAATAAAACTTAAAACTTAAATTAATAATATGTCAATATTATTAATATTTCAAGTGGCTTGTATAATTAAACCTTTAATGTTATATCGTATAGATACAAATATAATAATTTCTCATATTTTCCATTTTCCTTCCCTCACTTATTTCATATATTTTAATTTTGTTTATAGTATTTGAACAGTACTTCTATTTTCAACCCGTTCTAATTTTCTTTTCTTTCCTAAAATCTTCTCTCTTTTGTTTTTTTTTTCTTTGAACTCTAATTCTTTTGAGTCCTTCAATTCTACATCCATATCTAATTATTTTAAGGAATTTAAATCTAATTCTTTTAATCACTCTCTATAATTCTTTATAATTCTTTTAAGCCGTTTATTTCAAGGGGTTTAATTTTACTCCTATATCTAAATAGTTTAATTTTGTTCCGCAGTTTAATTCCATTCCCATGTCTTCCAGATCTTTTTTTTCCCTATCTTCCTCTCTTTCTTATCTCCCTATCTTCCTCTCTTTCTTATCTATCTATTCCTCGACCAATTTTAATGTACTCTGGTTAGATAGATAATTTCTAATTCAGATCATTCACCGATAATTTCTAAATTTCTAACTCAGATCTAAATAATTGCTAATATCCTTCTTAGTAAGGAAAAGGTAAATATGAATACTAACCTTTTCAAATGACATCTCTCTCTTCTGCCTACCATCTCTCCATTATCTGCCTTCCTTCCCGATCTCTCCATTAGTGTATAACCCTCTCTCCATTATATGCATTTTTTTCCTCCAGAAAAATATTTTCTTTCTATTTCTGTTTTTGGTGAATTATTGATACTAAATGAAGGAGATATTGTAGGGGATGGACGGAGAGATTAAAGGAGGTGGTCAGTTTTTTTTTTCTTTTCTTTATTTTGTTATTTTTATTTTAATACACACATATATATATATATATTAAACCTAACTGGACGTTACAGTATGCCTTCTTTCTTTTTTTTTAATAAGTCTGTTAATATGTTATATTATTTTTAGTCTCTTTTTGAACAAAAATATTCAAGGTATGACTACATAAAGGTAAAACATTTATGTACGGATGACTACGTCGTAGTGACGGCCTTGAGACTGAAGCTAGGGTAGATACATATATTTTGTTTTTGTAGCCCTTAGGCTAGAATAGAAAAATATTTTATTTTATTATTTATTTATTTTATTTAAATTCATGTTATTTATTTTATTGATTAAATGACATTATTATTGTAATAACCAAAAGAACAAAAAGATGGAAACTTTGTCTAACATTGCTGCTAAAGTTGAGAAGTGGTAGGGTGACCTCGACTATAGAAGGGAGCTCCGCCCCCATGTTATTTTATCATCCTAATTGAACGGTTTGAGTCAATCGAAGAGTACACTTTTTTATCGCTCAAGGTTGCATTTTGGCTGATTCAGGTTAGATTTGATACAATCAAACCTTTTCTTCTAGTTTCAATTATTGGGAAGCATTTAAGATCAATATTTTTGGAGTAAGTTTAAAGTATTTATGCATAATTAGACGTAGCTAGTTTAAATTATTTTATGCAAAACTACGTGAGCCAATTCTCATATTAGAATTCTAATTTATGATATTGGACTCCTAGATAGAATTAAATTTTAGAGACCAACGTTAAACTAGCATTAAAGGGTCGTAGTAGCTTTGGCCTAGGTCAACCAAGTAAGTGGTCTTACTATCGGTGGCCTATGATTCACCTAAAAAATAAAGTATAGCAAAAGTGAGTATAAAAAATACTTAGTAAGTAACTTACTTATAAGCTCTCATCTCATCTCCTCCTAATTAGGATTCTCAAACTATGTGCTCATCATGCTCCATGAGCGGGCAAAATATAAGGAGTCATGGTTCAGTTCTAGCTTTATTGGGCTCATCAAGTCTTATACCCTAAAGACACCTAGTTTGACGTTGTAAGGGTTTTAGTCTCATTGGGCTCATCAAGTCTCATCCCCTAAACACACTTAATCTAAAGGTGCAAGGTCACCCCCACGGGGTTAACTTATGGTTTCATTGTGTACCTAACCTCATGTTCTATTATTCTAGGGTCCATCTATCCATCACGCTATTTGTACATATGTTATTCTAGGGTCCATCTATCCATCGCGCTATTTGTAGATAGGTTAGGCTGCCCTCGTCTATCTCGCTTTAGAGTTGATAAAACAGGTATGTTGAAGCCCTCGCTCTCGAGTAGCCTCTCAGGTCTCTTTGTAAATCTACATGTGCCTACTACTAGACGCTAGCTGGAAGCTCCCCTAGTGCCACCAAATAAGATCTCTATTCCTACCAATTTTAGACTTGAATAATGCATGCAAGGTGTCACAATCGCACTTTTCTTAGCAGCAAACTTTGCATTGAGCGACAGTCACTCAAGATTCTATGAAAAAAAAAAAAAGCAGAGAAATTTTCAAAATAGAGTTTGTGAGCAATGTTATTTTGGGTTTGGTATTGCATGGGAAAGCAACCCATTCTATGAAAAAAAAAAAAAAAAAAGCAGAGAGATTTTCAAAATAGAGTTTGTGAGCAATGTTATTTTGGGTTTGGTATTGCATGGGAAAGCAACCCAATAATATCATTTGTCTAGATTTAAAAAGGGGAATGATTTTCAAAATAGATTTTGAGAGCAATATTATTTTGGGTTTGGTATTGCATGGGAACGCAACACAATAATATCATTTGTCTAGATTTAAAGAGGCGCAATTCCAAGAATTATACTACTAGACGAAATGCCCATATATTTGACATTATTTGTTATGTTTTATTGAATGTATAATCATTATTTTATTATGTTTTATTGAATGTATAATCATTATTTTATCACCTACCTTTTAGTTCCAAAATTGAATTGTAAATTTCTATTCAAAGTCCAATGTCCTAACCACTAGACCAGGGGACCACAAATATTTACAAAATATGTGTCTAATAAATCTCTAAACTTAAAAAATAAATAGTATCTTCATATACTTTCAAAATTTTGAAAATTACCAACGTGTCCTCGTTTTTTCAGTTTTATATTTGATAGGGTTTCAACACATCAAAATTAATTAATATATTAGGTCAAGTTTACAATTATGCTACCATTCTTTTTTAGCCCTACCATCATAAATATGGTTAAAAAGTAGTGAAAGAAGTATTTTCTTTGCCCAATTATTCTACCATTCCTTTTCAGTCCATGACTTCGAGCATACCTACGGTAAGATACTCGTATTCACATCGTCCCTTGCGCTTTTCTTCACTGTCAGCAAATTTACAATTTTTGAATACTGAGGTATAAAGATGGTCGAATTGTGTAGGTACAAGACACTACAATGTCGTGGGAACGTAGGCAATGATGTTGATGATCAAAGAGATAACCTATTTCACACACGGTATTTTATTCAAGGAGACTTCTTGTAGTCTTGTCATTGATAGTGAAAGTTGCACCAATGTACTAAGTACCATGTTGATCAAAATGTTACAAATTTCAACCCAACACCATCCTAAACCTTACAAGTTTCAATGGCTCAATGATAGGGGAACAATGAAGGTAGTTTCTCAAGCTTTAATATCTTTTACCTTGGAAAAATATAAATATAAAGTTCTTTGTGATGTGTTTCCAATGCTTGCTAGAGACATATTGCTTGGTCAACCTTGGCAATTTGATAGGAAGGTCATGTATGATGGTTATTTGAATAGGCATTCTTTTATAAAAGATGAACTACTCTGGTACTTTTGAGTTCTGCAAATGTATTTGTTGATCAATTAAAGTTTGAGAAAAAAAGAATATGTTCGTGGAGAAAGATGGAAAGAAAAACAAGAATTGAGTGAAAAATTAGTAAAAACAAAATGAAAAAAAGAGATGAAATTGAAAAAGAAAGAAAGTGAGTTGTTTGGCTATGGTGAGAAGGACAATGTTTTCACAAAAAACCATCTTTGTACTTATGTACAAGGACCAATATTTGGTCTCTAACGATAACAACTTGTCTTTGCCTAGTGTTTTAATCTCTTTTACAGGAATTTGATGGCGTGTTTAAGATGAAGTACCGAAAGAACATAAAATAGACTTCATTCTGGGGATTGTCATTCCTAATAAGCTAGCTTATAGAGTCGATCTAACTGAGACTAAAGAAGTTCAAAGGAAAGTGAAGGAGCTCATGGGGAAGGGCTATTTATAAGAAAGTTTGAGTCCATGTTCTGTATTAGTCTTACTGGTACCAAAGAAAGATGAAACTTGGCTCATATGCATGGATAATAGAGTCATCAACAAAATCTCTATTAAGTATTGACATTCTATTCCTAGGCTATACGATATGTTTGATGAATTGCATGGTTCGTGTTTATTTATAAAGATTGTTTTGAAATCTGGATATCATCAAATTAGAATACATGTAGGATATGAATGGAAAACAATTTTCAAAATTAAGTTTGGATGGTATGAATGGCTAGTTATGCCTTTTGGGTTAACTGATGCTCCTAGTGCATTTATGCATTTAATGAATACTGTTTTGAGAGAATATTTGGGAATGCATGTTGTTGTGTATTTTGATGATATTTTAATTTATTCGAAAACTTTGCTGGAGTATGTATAGCATGTTAAGTCATAGAAATTTCATGCTAATTTTAATAAGAGTAGATAAAGAGATAAAATCATTAGGGATTTGCCAACAAAAAAAAAAAAATGTAAGTGAAGTTTGGAGTTTTCATGAGTGAGTTAGCTTTTATAATAGATTTATAAAAAGTTTTAGCACCCTTGAAGGATGGAGTGAAAAAGAATGTTTTTAAATGGGAAAAGATGCAAGAGAATGCCTTCAATGTACTTAAGAAGAAATTAATAATGTATCATTACTTGTTTTTCCTGACCTTCATAAAACTTTTGAGATGGAATGTGATGAGTGGTTTATGCATAAGTGCTGTTTTATGCAAGAAGAAAAATCTTTGGTGTATTTTAGTGAAAAACTAAATGTTGTAGCATTGAACTATCCTACTATGATAAAGACTTGTTTGCTTTGGTTCGCACATGGCAGGTGTGACAACACTACTTATGGCATAGAGAAATATGTATCCACTCTGATCATGAAAGCTTGAAGTATCTTACGGGTCAAAACAAACTTTATGGTAGAAGATTTGCTTTTAGGAAAAGCAAGTTGTGTATTCCTAAATGCTCTATAAGAGCTTTGCTTGAAGAGGAGCACACATGGCTTAATGAGACATTTTGGGATATATAAAACTTATAATATGTTACATAGACACTTCTTTTGGCCGAAAATGAAGCATGATGTTAATAATTTTTTGTAGCCAATGTGTTTAAATGCAAAGAAGCTAAATCAACCAAATGGATTGTATATTGCCCTAACAAACTTTGGACTAATATATTTATGGATTTTGTTCTTTGTTTGCAACACACTAAAAAGGGTGATAGTATTTTTGTTGTGGTAGACCGATTTAGTAAAATGATTCATTTTATTGCATGCAACAAGACTAATGATGCAAAGCATGTTGCTGGTTTATTCTTTAGGGAAGTAGTAAGATTACGTGGAATCCCTGGAATCATTGTTAGTGATAGGGATGTTAAATTTTTAAGTCACTTTTGGAAAGCCAATTCGGATTCACATCGCCTACAGCCGGGCAACCTATGTTGAAGTCTCTGGCCAAATTTTGAGAAGAAGGTTTTAGAAAACGACGGTAGAGAGATTTTTGAAAGAGAGTTTGAAAGCAAGATTGAAAAAAGGCTTTCAAAGCAATGTTATAGGCTATAAATGAGAAAAGTAACACGAGGGTAGTAAGAATTGACGATTACTTGCACTCCCTATAGTACATTTTAAGGCAATTCAGGTCTGACAGGCGTTGACGTTATTTCTTCGAACAATCATACAAATTTTGGGGAGGGAGAGTTGATGACTAGGCACATCTCCCTATAGTACATTTTGAGGCGATTTAGGTCTGAACAGTTTAGATATGATTTCACGGAACAATAATACAACAGAAAATACAATAGTAAGACAATATAATATGAAATCAAATAAAGGGCTTGGCGTGACATTGGAAACATGTCCTGGACGAGCATGGCTGTGACATTCTCTCCCACCTAATTGGTTAATGTCCCTGCCAACTAACTATTTTTTAACTCAACCATAAGTCATTAATTTACTTTAGGGCATGTAACATATATCCAGGGAAAAATAAAGTTGGCATAACCTTGTTCTTAACCCTCTCATCAGGCAAATCTATGGACAACAAGGCATAATCAAGCTCACCTGCTCAATAAATCACAAAATTATCATACAATTCATGCTATGGTCTTCAACAAATCAACCTTAGAGTTTGATTCATATATGCGGAAGACTCTTAATCATATCATTGGCTAAATCACTCAAATACTCGAGTTTCCTAGCCTTAGCTATCAAATCTCATGCTCAATTTGTTCATTATTCATGCCAAATCATCATATGCCCAATCCTAATGCCTCCTCTAAGTATTTCTTGCATAAACTTCCATTTGTCTATTTGTTTGTATGTTGACTTCTTGAACTTGGTTCGGCCTTCAATAATTTTCAAATTTTCTATTGGGTCATAAATTGAGTCGAATTGTCATGAAATCACGGCAAAATGAGTCCGAAAGTTTAAATTGAGAGGAAAAAAAAAGGAAATTTAGTTCAATTGGATTAACGTCAGTCAAAAAAACCTATTTTGTTTAGTCCAACTGGATCGGTGACTATTGATAGTCTTAAATGCAAATCCCTCAAAGTCAACAAACATGCTTCGATTCCAATTACGAGGAATCCGTTTATGGCCACAGATCCGTCATTAAAGTTACTCATAATATTGAGAAGGGCCATTGATGTTAACTTAGAGGGGCATTTCAAGAATTGAACTCGGGACCTCTTACACCAAAATAAAACAAAATATTGTTTTATTGAATGTATAATCATTACTTTTTTTTTTAATAAAGAAAGAGAGTATTGAAATCTAGGAAAATGGAGGAATTTCCTCCTTATATTTATATTAAGATACTTTCTCACTTGTTTCACTCTTACTTTTAGTAATGGACTTTGTTGATAATAAGATTTGGAAGAAAAAAGAATAAACTTTAAATTACTACTCACAAACATAAAATAGGTCGAGATTTGAGCTTATGTTACTAAATTCAAAGTTCAATGTCCTAATCACTAGACCATGGGACCAAAAATATTTACAAAATTTGTGTGTAATAAATCTCTGAACTTAATAAAATAAATAGTATCTTTATATATTTTAAAAACTTTGAAAATGATTGATGAGTTCTCCCTTCTTTTTTTAGTTTTGTATTTGATGGGGTTCAAGATATTAAAATCAATTAATATATTAGATCAGTTTACAATTATTCTACCATTCTTATTCAACCCAACCATCATAAATATGGTTAAAAAGGCACTTAAAGAAGTATTTTCTTTGTCCAATTATTCTACTATTCTTTTTCAGCCCATGATGATAAGAATCACGGTGTTCCAAATGTTCCAACTGTATCTATTACACCATCTAAGGCCAACAAGATTCAACAAGCATTCATACTTCATTTACAAAATTGGATAGACTCGGTTCAACCATCATTTCATGTGTTACAAGGTGATTGAATTGAGGAATGACCATTTGGAGCTTTAGAAGTGAATATTTGCACGATTGAAGAGCGAATGAAGTTGCAAGCATCATTTTATGAGTTGTTAGAAAACATTATTTATTATTTTTAATTTCATAAAGTTTGTAATGGTCAAATTGACCTCGTCCTTTGTGGGGATTTAGAAGGGGATCATGATTGAATCACTACCACTAACTTCTTTTGTGGAGAGACGGTAAATAAAATTAGAGTGTGAACGAATGAAATTGAGATCTCAAATTGAGACTTTCACCCTTAGAAATCCGAGCATCATCCTTGCCATTTCTAAGTTTCAAGCAATTCTTGTTGTAGATTTCATTTGAGCCATTCAATCAAGCCTTGGTTAGGTTGGATTGTGGAGTGACTCAATTTAGAACAAGGTTCCAAATCTTGCTTCTAGATCTTCGTTCTTAATAATCTAATTCTAGCCTTATCTTTTGGTTGATAGGAATTTTGTATGAGGTGTTCATTTCATTTATTCAAGGGTTCTTGCTTCAACAAAAGCTTGGATCATTGGGGTTTGGATTAGGGTTACCTTCTCACATGAATCCAACCATACCCATGATAAGATACTCGCATTCACATTGTGCCTTGCACTTTTTTTCACTGTCAGCAAACTTAAAATTTGTTAATACTAAGGTACAAAGATAGTGGCATTGTGTAGATGCGTACAAGACAGTACAACGACGTGGGAGCGTAAGGCAAGCCAATAGGAACTCACCATAGTTGAGATCTAAATGGAGGAGTGACAGAAAAAATGGAGTCAAAAGGTCTCGAGAAGAAAGAGAAAGGTAGACAGAAAGACTCGTGAATCAGGCGAAGAAGACAACGGGATATGGTCAGATTTGGTTTGAACTTCGGCAACCCATCACTACAGACAACCCACAGCCCATCATTCCTTTCGGTTGGTGACCCATTTGCTACCCACGGCTCAAACAAGACTTATTAAGGAAGTTGCCAAAGAAAATTTGGAGAAAATCGAACACAAGAAGCTTTCTTAGAAAATACGTATGGAAATCACTTGAATTTAAATATATACCCTAAGTCAAATGTGAATTAATGGTACATGAAAGAAAAATATTAAGAATCGTGAGGTAAGGGAAAAACTAGACGTTTTGCTAAAAAATTAAGTAACATTAAATTAACCCCATAAATAAGCTCCGCTTCTTATTAAATTTTAATACTCGACATATTATTCTGAGTTAAACCAACGTATGAAATTTGGTAGACATTGAATATTCCTAAGATGGTATTAAAATGACCATAATGCCATTCGCCCAAAATAGCCTCGTTTTACAACTTTTGAGACATTAAGTAACATGGAACTGTATAGACGACCTTGAAAGGGGGTTATCAAGTTACTAGTAAGTTTTCACGCCCATCGAATCACGTTAGGTTGTTCTTTAATGTTTACCTAAATTAAAAACTAATGAGTTTTGATGCTACTCTATGATATAATGTATAAGCCTATGTTCATTCATAGACCATGTTCTTAGAATACCTATGTAACAACCCTAAAAAAAAAAAAGAAAAAAAAAGAAAAAAAAAGAGATAATAATAAGAATAAGTAAATAATAATTATAAAAAAAAAAGAGTAAATTATCACTCTCTCTCTCCACCTTCCCCAAATATCTCCCCGACACCTCCTACAACTGCAAAATGATCTGAAAAAAAAAAAAATGAAACAGAAACAAGAAATGGCCGATTTTGAGAAGGGAAAAATAAGAGAAAGAAAGAGATGAGACTAGAGGGTTGTGTCAAAAGAGACATTATGATGGATTTAGAGGGACCTCATGCATATTGTATGTTCATAAGCATATGGCTACTTCCCCTAGAGATGATGAGTGCGGACGCGCACCGTATGATGAGCGCAAATGCGCACAGGTGCGAACGCACACAGATGAGGGTGTTCATGAGGCGCATGACACTATGGGGTTCCGCTAACCTCCGGACGTCGCTACAGATTAGCTTGACCAGAGGGTCCAGGGGGTGTGCGAGCGCCCTGGGGATTCACACTCACACGTGTGAGTCGTGTGTAGGGAAGTACTACACATCCAATTTGTCCAAGACTAGAGGCCACCCCTAAGATGATTAGAGATAGGTCCCTAAATCATGATTGCATATGTTTGCATGGCCCCTATAGCGGGGCCACTTACTGAGTATTCTTTGAAATACTCAGGCCGTGTGCCACATCATTTTTCAGGTAAAGGCAAGGCGCACTTGTACGGAGGACGGCGGCATCGCGAGCAAAGACTGTGGCACGTGCATAGGGTAGATTAATTTAAATTTCTAGTCTTAAGTTAGAATAGGTTGTTTTGCATTTCATTGTTTTAAATTATTTTGTATTTGTTTTTGTTTTCTCTAAATTTCAGTATTTCATATTTAAACACGTTAGACCATGGCTGTGTTTTCCAGAGAAGAGGTTGTTTTAAACGTTTTTCTGAAGTTTACGTTATCAATTATGTTCATGTAAGACATATATTTCCGCATTATAGAAGAGCATGAGACGTTAGTAGCGACTTTGAATATGTGGAAATTTAGGGTCATTACAGTTGGTATCAGAGCTCTAGGTTTTAGATTCTGTAGACTAGCCTACAATGTAGGCTTGGCACGTTCCATGGTCCCAACGTCGATGCCCTGTCACCGTCAGGTACGCCTTGCACAAGATAAGAAAAAAAAAAGAAACGTTTTCAAACTTGCATGCATTTTTATGTTAATGTTATTGAAATTGTTGTGATATTTCACGTATTTATTTAAGAGCATGATGTGATGTGTTGTATGCTGAGTGATTTTGTTTGCAATATGATGTGAACTTAGTAGATGTGATGCATAGCATAATTTCATAGGTAATGAGCCTTAGACTTAAGAGATGCTATCTTGGTTTCTAGAACCATGCTGCCCAGACCATGCGAAAGAGTAAGACAAGGAAGAGGATGACCTCCTATTAGAGATAGAGGACGAGGTGAGACTGAAGAGAGCCCACCTCGAGAGGGATCAGAGACAGGGTTTGAATTAGAACCCTTATTGTATGTATGGTCGGAAAGCAGCCCCTGAGAGGGTAGACGCAGTAACTAAGGATAGAGTAAAGAATGACCAAGCAATAGTAGCCGACCAAACTCTAAGCATAGTCCTACTAGTAGTAAAGATGACCGACTTCGATGTAGTACTAGGCATGGATTGACTAGCTGCAACCCATGCTATTATAGAATGTCGCAAAAAAAAAAGTGATATTCTCACCATCGGTGGGACCTAGCTTTAAATTTAAAGGCACAAATGCCGGGGCTACCCGAAAGGTAGTCTCGATGATGAAAGCAAAGAGATTAGTCCAACAAGGCGGTTGAACTATATTAGCATGTGCCATAGATGTAAGAGGAAAAGAAAAGACTCTAGAAAACATGTTCATCGTAAATGAGTTCCCAAATGTGTATCCGGATGACCTACCGGGAATACCCCCTTACCGAGCAGTCGACTTCATCATCGAACTCGAGCGGGGAACTGGGCCTATTTCTAAAGCACCCTATCGCATGGCGCTAGCAGACTTAAAAGAACTCAAGGTGCAATTACAAGACTTACGGGATAAACGGTTCATTCGACCTAGCATATTCCCCTAGGGTGCGCCAGTGTTGTTTGTTCAGAAGAAAGATGGATCGATGCGTTTGTGCATCGATTTCAGAGAGTTAAATAAGAGAACCATAAAGAACAAATACCCTCTACCTAGAATAGAAGACTTATTCGATCAACTAAGAGAAGCAACAATATTTTCTAAGATAGACCTGCGGTCAGGTTGTCATTAAATAAAGAGTAAAGAAAAAGACGCACCAAAGACAGCATTTAGGACAAGGTATGATCGCTATAAGTTCATGGTATGTCATTTAGCCTCACCAATGCTTTAGCTGTGTTAATGGAGTTAATGAACCGAGTGTTCAAGGACTGTCTAGACACTTTTGTGATCGTGCTCATTAATGACATCCTAGTGTACTCAAAAATAGACTTGGAACACCAGGAACACCTCTAAAAAGTCCTAGCCACCCTAAGAGAGAACAAGTTGTATGCCAAGTTCTCAAAGTGTGAATTTTGGTTACGATAAGTCTCTTTCTTAGGATACGTGGCGACAAAGGGTGGAGTATCCATAGGTCCTACTAAGGTCAAAGCGGTCACGAAGTAGGAACGCCCAACTTCGGTAACATCAGTACAGAGTTTCTTGGGACTAGCGAGATACTATCGAAGGTTCGTGTAGGACTTCGCTAGAATAGCCTCGCCTTTGACACAGCTAACGAGAAAAGGGGTACCATTTATATGAAATGATGCTTGTGAGGCAAGCTTCCAAAACCTAAAATAGAGATTGGTAACCGTCCCGGTATTCACGGTTCCCAAGATCTCAGAAGAGTACGTAATCTATAGTGATGCCTTCAAAGAATGGACTAGGATGTGTTTTAATGCAACACGTTAAAGTTGTTGCATACGTGTCCCATCAACTAAAAGAATACGAAGATAATTACCCTACCCACGATCTGGAGTTGGCCGCTGTAGTGTTCGCGCTGAAAATTTGGTGACACTACTTGTATGGAGAGAAAATTCAAAGTTTAACCGACCACAAGATTTTATATATTTCTTCACCCAGAAAGAGTTAAATATGAGACAGAGAATGTGGTTAGAATTGGTGAAGGACTCGATGTAGATATCCAGTACCACCCTGGAAAAGCAAATGTGGTCGCAGACGCTTTGAGTAGAAAGGTGGCCCACTCTTCGGCCCTCATTACGAGGGAAGTAAGGGTACAAAGAAAATTTAAGGAAGCCAACATAGTTGTAGCGACCGAGAGAGTCATGGCACAACTGGCCTGACTTACAGTGCAACCTACACTTAGGCAAAGAATGGTTACCTCCCAACGAGAGGATCCAAACCTACAGAAAGTCTTAAGCCAGCTAGCTGAGAGTCTAGTAATGGATTCTCAAAGACCTCAGATGAAGGGCTATTGTATCAGGGACGCCTATATGTCTCGACAATAGAGGAGCTAAGGAAAGAAATACTAACGAAGGTCACAACTTGCCATTTGTCATGCACCAAGGAGATACAAAGATGAATTTAAAACAACACTTTCGATGGAAGAGCATGAAGAGGGATGTGGCCGAGTTTGTGAGCAAGTGCTTAGTTTGTCAACAAGTGAAAGCTCCTAGATAAAAGGCGGCGGGGTTGTTGCAACCCCTAAGCATACTAGAGTGGAAGTAGGAAAGCATAGCAATGGACTTCATAGTAGGATTACCCAAAACGCTTAAAGGCTATACAATGATCGGGTAGTTGTCGATAGGTTGACCAAGTCGACACACTTCCTGCCTGGGAAAGCTACATATACAGTTGACAATTGGGCAAAGCTATATGTGAAAGAAGTAGTAAGACTACATGGAGTCCCAGTATCTATAGTGTTGGATCGGGACCCACGCTTTACATCAGCGTTCTAGCTCAAACTTCAATAAGCGTTGGGTACCCGCCTCAACTTTAGTACCGCCTTTCACCCCCAAACAGATGGACAAACGGAGTGTTTAAACAAAATTCTAGAGGACATGTTATGCGCTTGAGTACTAGATTTTAAGGGAAGTTGGGATTCCAAACTCCACCTGATGGAATTCTCGTATAATAATAGCTTCCAAGCAACTATTGGAATGACACCGTTTGAGGCTCTGTATGGAAAACGGTGTAGGTCCCCACTATGTTGGGACGAAGTAGGCGAGAGAGAGTTAGTAGGACCCAAGATGGTTTGACTCACCAATGAGGCTGTCTAGAAAATTCGAGCGAGGATGCGTACCGTTCAAAGTAGACAGAAAAGCTATGCCAATGTAAGGCATAGAAGCTTGGAGTTTGAGATAGGAGACCCAGTATTCTTGAGGTTCAGACGTAAGGGCAAGTTAAGTCCTAAATTCATTGGACCATTCGAGATCCTAGAGCGAGTTGGTCTAGTAGCGTATAAGTTAGCCCTACCTCTAGCCCACATAGGAGTACACGATGTATTTCACATGTTGAGGCTGAGGAAGTACATTACGGACCCTATCCATGAAATAGACTACGAACCACTCCAACTCAATGAAGATCTGAGCTACGAGGAAAAACTAGTAAAAATCTTAGCTAGAGAAGTAAAAACCTTAAGCAACAGGAATATTGCGTTCGTTAAGGTATTAGGGCGGAATCACCACAGCGAGGAAGCCATGTGGGAGAGTGACGACGAAATAAGAGAAAAATACCCCGAGCTAGTACAAGAGTTTGAGACTTTCGAGGACGAAAGTTTTTTTTAGGGGTAGATAATGTAACGACCCGAAAAAAAAAAAAAAAAAAAAAAAAAAAGAGATAATAATAAGAATAAGTAAATAATAATTATAAAAAAAAATTAAAAAAAAAAGTAAATTATCACTCTCTCTCTCCACCTTCCCAAAATATCTCCCCGACACCTTCTACAACTACAAAATGATATGGAAAAAAAAAACGAAACAGAAACAAAAAATGGCAGATTTTGAGAAGGGAAAAATCAAAGAAAGAAACAGAGAAAAGATCACAGATTTTGGGAGAGAAAATTGGAGATGGCCTTCAGTTCAAGCAGATTTAATAGGAATGGAAAGAGATGGAAAAGTAATCGGTAAGTTAGATCTTCTTTTCTTTTATCTTTTGGCAGAGATAGAAAAGTTATGTTAGATCTCTTTTTAAATTATTTAAATTTTTTGATATCCGATAGAAAATCAAAATGGATTGAAAATGGCTTTGTTAATTGCATCTAAATTGAATCATCATTTTTAGGAGAGAGAATAAAATCATAATTGATGGATGCATAAGCCTTTCTACTGAGTAAAATTAAAATAGATTGAAAATGACTTCTCGAATTGGACAGTCATTTCGGAGAGAGGAGAAAACATAATAGATTGAAAAGCTTCTGTTTAGTTTTTAGGAAAGAGAAAAAAGATAGAAGAAAATAGAATAGCAAATGGCTTTTGTTAACGAGAGTAGTTTTTAGGAAAGAGAAGAAAAAAAAGATTGAAAATGGCTTCTGTTAATTGATAGTCATACTAGTAACTAGAAAACAGAATTGATTGAATATTATTTTATAATTGCATAGTCATTCGTATGAAAGAAAAAGAAGACAGAGAGAGAAGAAACAAAAGTGGTACAACAGCGAGAAGGAAAATGGAAGAGGTGAGAAATTATTATTATTTGTAACAAGAGAATATAATATTATAACAAACCATAGTTGGATTGAATGATTGAAGCACCATGAAATAATATTGACATGTTTTCAATTTAAGTTTTACTACCCAACCAAAATTTAGAAACAATGAAAACGTGGAATTCGATTTTTACTGAGACCGTTTTAGAGCTGTATTTCACATTGTTAGTTGGATTATTAATTAAAATGTGAAATGCTAACGAAAGGTGACGAACGGTTCGATATGAAGCGAACTCTAGCAACCTTTAGAGCAGCTCACGAGGAACGAGAGCTTACGTTAATTAAATTAGGGAATACTTCGGCTAAGGCCAACCAGGTAAGTGGTCTTACTACAGGATAGACTAAAAATTGTATGAGTTACGATGATGTATGAACTATATCATACAATGCGGTATGTGAGTTATGATGATGTATGAGTTATGATGATGTGTGAGTTATGATACTTGATGATGTGCACAGTATATATATATTTTGAAGAATGTCGTACTTGATATGTTTGATGTACTTTGTGGCAATATGATGAGTATGATGATTGCGTGACGTTTACCTTAATATGATGATGTTTTCCATATTGAGCATGCTATATGATGATGAGTGCCATATTGCATCATGTCGTTAGATCGACATAGGACACAACCCTAAGAGCGTGAAAATGATATTAATATAAATATCCACGAGTATCTGTTACCTAGAGTAACAAAGAGATGAGACTAGAGGGTTGTGTCAGAAGAGACATTATGATGGATTTAGAGGGACTCATGCATATTGTATTTCATAAGCATAGGGCTACTTCCCCTAGAGATGATGAGTGCGGACGCGCACCGTATGATGAGCGCGAATGCGCACAGGTGCGAACGCACACAGATGAGGGTGTTCATGAGGCGCATGACACTATGGGGTTCCGCTGCCCTCCGGACGTCGCTACAGATTAGCTTGACCAGAGGGTCCAGGGGGTGTGCGAGCGCCCTGGGGATTCACACTCGCACGTGTGAGTCGTGTGTAGGGAAGTACTACACATCCAATTTGTCCGAGACTGGAGGCCACCCCTAAGATGATTAGAGATAGGTCCCTAAATCATGATTGCATGTGTTTGCATTTGCATGGCCCCTATAGCGGGGCCACTTACTGAGTATTCTTTGAAATACTCAAGCCGTGTGCCACATCATTTTTCAGGTAAAGGCAAGGCGCACTTGTACGGAGGACGGCGGCATCGCGAGCAGAGACTGTGGCACGTGCATAGGGTAGATTCATATTTAAATTTCTAGTCTTAAGTTAGAATAGGTTGTTTTGCATTTCATTGTTTTAAATTATTTTGTATTTGTTTTTGTTTTCTCTAAATTTCAGTATTTCATATTTAAACACGTAAGACCATGGCTGTGTTTTCCAGAGAAGAGGTTGTTTTAAACGTTTTTTTGAAGTTTACGTTATCAATTCTGTTCATGTAAGACTTATATTTCCGCATTATAGATGAGCATGAGACGTTAGTAGCGACTCTGTGTATGTGAAAATTTAGGGTCGTTACAACCTAGGATCAATTGAATATCATGGTAAATAAGTTGCTAGGATTCAAACCCAAAAGTGACTGTTATCTCCCATCACGCGGTATGCGACAATGCCCCTATTCTTTTTTTTATGTGGGATGCCCTACACTATGTATCATGAGCAAGATGATGAGGATGGTCTCCTATTTCCCTTACTTAGATGAGATACATGCATCTGAATTTACAATCTGGATGAGATGATCGTGATAGCACCACTCATGTGTTTAAGGGAAGAGAACTAAAGATTACTTTAGAGAAAAGTTTTTAGTATCAGTAAGTGACAGGTAAGATTATAAGCTCTAAGTGCCAAGACCCTGAAGACACAATAAAAGATAACATCCTAGCTTAAGGTTGCCATTAAGAGCCTACAAGTAGGCTACTTATTGACTTTTTATTCACTCCATGTTTACATTTTTTTTTCAGGCTTGGAGTTGGTCGTGGATGGGAGCGAACTTTGGAGCGTGGTGATAAGACAATCATAATCTAAGCCCAACCATCGAAGTTTTTGTTGAATACAAAACCCTTGAATCAAAGAAATTAACTCTTCCTATACAAAATTTGGAACAGCCAAAAGATGAGGCTAAAAGTAGATTACTTCTTAAGATCAAAGATCTAGAACCACGATTTGATACATTGTTCCAAGTTAAGTCACTCCACAATTGAACTTGATCAAGGCTTGATTGAATGACTCAGATGCAATCTACAGCAAGAACGACATGAAACTTAGAAATGACAAAGATGATGCTCAAAGTTCTAAGGATGAAAGTCCCAATTTGAGAGTTAAATTTCATTCATCAAAATCTGCCTTTTATATAATAATTTGTGGGTATTTATAGTCTTTCCACAAAACAAACTTTCAATTGTTCAAATGCCCACTAAATGGTCATTCCTTAATCGAATCAACTTGTATCACATGGAATGGAGGTTGAATCGAGCCTATTCAATTTTGACGATGAAGAATGAATGCTTATTGAATAATTTTGGTCTTGGATCGTGTAATAGATCTAGCTGAAACACTTGGAACACTATGATACTTATCAGAGGGCCATAGACTAACCTTCATTTTAACTTAGTATATGTAACAGCCCAAGCTCACCGCTAGCAGATATTATCTCTTTAGGCTTTTCCTTTCAAACTTCCCCTTAAGTTCTTACGGTTTCCACACCCTTATAAAGAATGTTTTGTTTCCGTCTCCAACAAATGTTGGATCTCACAATCCGCCCTCCTTCCGGACCCATCATCCTCACTAGCACTCATTCCTCTCTTCAATCGATGTGGGAACTCACAATCACCCCCCTTTGAGGCCCAACATCCTTGCTGATACTCGTTCCTCTCTCCAATCAATGTCGGATCTCACAATCTACCCCTTTTCGTGCCCCAGCATCCTCGCTGGCACTCGTTCCTCTCTCCAATCGATGTGGGATCTCACAATCCACCCTCTTTGAGTTTCAGCTTTCTCACTGGCATACCACCCAGTTTCTTACTCTGATACCATTTGTGACAATCCAATCCTCTTTGCGCTTTCCTTTTCAGACTTTCCCAAAAGGTTTTTAAAATGTGAGCGGCTAGGGAGAGGTTTTCACACCCCCCTCTTCAATGAATTTGAGATCTAACAATCCATCCTCCTTGGGAGCCCAATGTCCTTGCTAGCACTCTTTCCTCTCTCCAATATATGTGAGATCTCACAATTCACCCATTCGGGGCCCAACGATTGTACCACATTCACTCCCGAGTGAGGCAAGAAAATTTGGATTCGTGTCACCTACGGGCCAAGCAATGTATGCTCAAACCTCTGGCCCGATTTTGAGAAGAAGGTTTTAGAAAACAAGGGCAGATAGATCTTCGAAATAGATTTTGTAAGAAAATTTGAAATAAGGTTTTGGAAGCAATTTTATAGGCTATAAGCGAGAAAGGTAATACAATAGCTTAGATAGTATATTACTTCCGATAGGAAGAACTAACGATTAGTCACATCCCTCTGTAGTACATTTTTAGGCGATTTAGGTATGGCAGGCCTAGACATGATTTCGCCGAACAATCATGCAAATTTTGGCTTGGTCGAGTTGACATTTAGTTGCATCCCCCTATAGTACATTTTGAGGCTATTGAGATCTGGCCTGGATATAGTTTCGCCGAACAGTCATACAAAAGAAAATACAATAATACGATAATATAACATGAAATCAAATAAAAAGTTGGCATTGCATGGACATGTGGCCATTGAGCTATACGCCTTGGACGAGCATGACCGTAACATCATCCCCCACCTAATTGGTTGACATTCTTGCAATGTTATAGACTATAACCTAGAAAAGCAACACAAAGGCTTAGATAGCATATAACTTCGGGTAGTAAGAATTGACGATTATGTCCAATCCAATTGGATCGGTGAGGTCAGGTTCAAGTAAAGCAATTTAGGTTGGTTAACTAAAACCATCTTCTTCCTCACGATACCAACTACTCACCTACACTATGATTCTCCTTCAACCAGTCACTATACTCGCTCGACGAGCAATGATTGTGTAACACAAGTCTGAGAAATTAGTGTTTTGCCCATTTTGTCCTCCATGCCTAATTAGGGTTCGGAGGACTAATGAGGAGGAAAGAAAAAAAAAAGTAAAAAAGAAAAAAAAAAAAGAGGGTTTTAGATAAAAAGAAATAGTCATTCGATCCAATTATGAACTTGAGACCTCTCACACACAAAGCAAGAATCATACTACCAAACCAAATGCCCATATGTTTGCCATTATTTGTTATGTTTGATTGTGATAAGCGCCTACAATGCTGGAATTTGCAAAGCTAGAGGTCCTTCTAGAATCCTTGCAAAACGCTCACAGAGAAAGCTAACTTAACGGATTGATTTCAACCAAGAGCTGGTTAGAAGATGAATGACTCTTAGATCGAACTTGGAATCTATGATGGTCACCCTTAGATACCAAGACAATTCACACTAGAATTAGCTTGATCAAAACTAATTCAATGAATCGGTTTAAACATCAAACCTAAAGCAATGTTTGAAAAAAAATAACACCAAAAGGTTATCAAGAAAACACAAAGGTTTTTTTTTCTGTATTCAACAAAATTCATCCTAACATGAATATTACATGCCTTTAAATAGGCCCAAAAGATAACTCTAACAAAATAAAATTCAGCCACCAACTACTAATAAATGCTATTAAATACAAATTGAAGAAAATAAGGCATTAATAAATTATTCAACTACCAAAGGCAAGTCTTCTAATTACTTTCTATAAATTTCTTTTATTGGTAATTCAACTACTAAACACAATTCTTCTAATTACTTTCCAATATCAGCCACTCCATTATTTTCTTGATTTGATTCTTGAACCTTCTTTGTATTGCTTCTTGTAATTGCTCGTTCGGGTACATGGAAGTGATAAGTTGTTGGATTTACATCATCCCCCCTTTCTTTAAAAGAATTTTTCCTCAAATCAAATTCTTCATTCTTTCCGGACCAGAACTGAATATTGTTTTTTTTTCTCACTTTTTTTTTTCTCACCTTTACCTTAGTTTCTTCTCTCCACTGTTGTTCTTCATATTCTTTTCTTTTCTTCTCTAATTTCAATGGGTCACAATGTACTTCATATGGAGACAACGGAAGTAAAGTAAATTTTTTCCCACACAAAGTAAAAGTATACTTGTTCATCAAACCATCAAATGTTACCTTTCTATCATATTGCCAAGGTCGGCCGAACAAGATGTCCCCCGCATGCATTGGTACGACATCACAAAGTACTTCATCTTTATATCTTCCAAGAGTAAAAGAAATAAGAGCTTGGGAGTTTACCTTAATTTCTTCATTGTTTGTCAACCATTGAAGTTTATACGGTTTTGGATGTGGATGGACAGAAATTTGAAGTCTTTTTACAAGGAAGCTGCTTACCACATTTGTGCAACTTTTACTATCAATCACCAAGCTGCATGGGTTTCCTTTGATCAAACATCTTGTGTGGAACAAGTTTTCCCTTTGATCTTCAAATTTCTCTCCCTTGATTTGAACATTGAGTACCCTTCTTGTGATCAAAGATATGGAATTACCTTCTTCACCATACTCATCATCATATGCTGCGATTTCTTCCACAAGCTGTGAATCATGATCCTCACATTCATCATTTGAATCAAGTATACCATTCCTTATCACCATAACTTTTTCATTAACACACTCTTTGCTCATGTGTCCAAATCCTTTGCACTTCCAACATTGAATAGAACTAGACTTCTCTTTTACCGTCTTTGAAGCTTCATTCATTTTTACCATTGGAACTCTCAGCCTCCACTCTTTTAGCAGTCACAAACTTTTCTTTTGGTGACATCGAATCATTTCTATTCACAAAACTATCCTTGTTCCAAATTTTAGAATTTGAAAATATGCTAGTTCGTGATGTGTACCTTTTTGAATGCTCTTTGTCTTCCTTCAATTGGTCTTCAATTTTGAGAGCATAATGATACATGTCTTCCAGATATGGTGGTGGATTTCTGTCAACAAGATGAACAATTTCTCGATTCAAACCTCCAAGGAATCTAGACATGGTATCTTCTTCTTCTTCTCTAACATTTGCTCTTTCCATCATAGTTTCCATCTCTTGATAATATTCCACCACAATTTTTGTTCCTTGCCTCAAACCTTGCGATTTAGTTTTCAAATTTCTTTCATAATGTTTTGGAACATACCTTTTTCTCATGGCTTCTTTAAGTTCTTCCCATGTCTCTATTGGATCCTCCTCTTTTCTTCTTCTCTCGGATTTGAGATGTTGGTACCAATCACCGGCATGATTGGTAAATTCGGCAATAGCAAGTCTCATCTTCTTATTTTCACTATAGATGTTGCAATCAAACACATGCTCTATCTTTCTTTCCCACTGCAAGTATGCCTCAGAATCTGCCGTTCCACAAAATGGTGAGATTTTGAGTTTAACTCTCCCATCTCTATCTTCATGTACTCTTTCCATCCTTCTAGGTTGCATAATAGTTGCATGGTTATTTCTTTCTCTCCATCTTCCTTCAACTTGTCTTTCATGTACTACTATTTCTTTATCTTCTTGTAATGTTCGTTCTTGTCTTTGTTGTTGCGCCCTTCTTTCTTGTCTATCTTCCATCATCATTTCCATCATACCTTGAATTGCTTGAAGAATGGTTGTATTAAGATCTGGTATTGGTGGTACTCCTTCTCCATTATGTGACATTTTGTTATCAAGGGACCTCTCCACACTTCTCACAAAAATTTCACTCAGGGACACTCGTGTTTAACACTCAAAGGTAGGCTTTTGGTACTAGGTCAAGAATGTAAAGTCTGGTTTTTTTTTTTTTTTTTTTGATAATCTGAGAGGGAAAAAAAAACTTGATAGAAAAAAAAATAACAATAAAGATATTTCACCTCTAGAGCGGCCAACGAACGTCGACCAAATGCTCTGATACCAAATGATAAGCGCCTACAATGCTGGAATTTGCAAAGCTAGAGGTCCTTCTAGAATCTTTACAAAACGCTCACAGAGAAAGCTAACTTAACGGATTGATTTCAACCAAGAGCTGGTTAGAAGATGAATGACTCATAGATCGAACTTGGAATCTATGATGGTCACTCTTAGATACCAAGACAATTCACTCCAGAATTAGCTTGATCAAAACTAATTCAATTAATCAGTTTAAACATCAAACCTAAAGCAAGGTTTGAAAAAGAATAACATCAAAAGGTTATCAAGAAAACGCAAAGGTTTTTTCTGTATTCAACAAAATCCATCCTAACATGAATATTACATGCCTTCAAATAGGCCCAAAAGATAACCCTAACAAAATAAAGTTCAGCCACCAACCACTAATAAATGCTAATAAATGCTATTAAATACAAATTGGAGAAAATAAGGCATTAATAAATTTCCTTAATTGGTAATTCAACTACTAAAGGCAAGTCTTCTAATTATTCTTTTAGTGGTAATTCAACTATCAGCCACTCCATTATTTTCTTGATTTGATTTTTGAATCTTCTTTGTATTGCTTCTTGTAATTGCTTGTTCGGGTACATGGGAGTGATCAGTTGTTGGATTCATATCAGATTGAATGTGTAATCACTATTTTATTAATAATGAAATCCATGTAAAAGTATTATTATCCTACCTTTTAACTCTAAACCTATGCAAAATTTGATTATTTAAAATTATGTTTATGGTCAGTAACCATAGAGGAGAAAAAAATCGTTGAAGTTATTCCATAATATAATTTTTAATTTGATAATTTCACTTTAATCATCAATCATGAATACATAAAGAAAATGTTAGAATTTAGATAGACGATGTGAATTGATATAAAAAAAAATGGTAGTAAGAGGGTTGTCCCTTGCATCCTCAAGATATGCATATTTCACT
The DNA here is from genome assembly GCF_057944985.1 of Cucurbita pepo subsp. pepo. NCBI lineage: Eukaryota > Viridiplantae > Streptophyta > Magnoliopsida > Cucurbitales > Cucurbitaceae > Cucurbita > Cucurbita pepo. Next base: position 231,682 of record NW_028257910.1, on the reverse strand, counting down.
ATTACAACGCCCATATGAAATAGAATAAAATATAAAATAGGTCCCATCGAGATTTGAACTCGAGTTATTAGATTCAGAGTCCAATGTCCTAACCACTAGACCATGGGACCACAAATATTTGTAAGAATTTGTGTGTAATAAATCTCTTAATTTCAAAAAATAAATAGTACCTTCATATACTTTCAGAACTTCAAAAATTACCGATGTCTCCTCGTTTTTCAGTTTTGTATTTGATAGGGTTTCAACACATTAAAATCAATTAATATATTAGGTGACGTTTAATTATCTACCATTCTTTTTTAGCCCTACAATAATAAATATGGTTAAAAAGTAGTGAAAGAAGTATTTTGTTCGCCCAATTTTCTACCATTCTTTTTCAGCCCATGAGAAGCATACCCACGGTAAGATACTTGCATTCACGTTGTCCCTTGCGTTTTTCTTCACCGTCAGCAAATTTACAATTTTTGCATACTGAGGTATAAAGATAGTCGAATTGTGTAGGTAGAAGACACTACAACGTCGTGGGAACATATGGCAAGCAAATAGGGACTCACCATAGTTGAGATATGAACAGAAGAGCGACGGATAAATGGAGTCAAAAGGTGTCGAGAAGAAAGAGAAAGGCAGACAGAAAGACGCGTGAATTGGGAGAAGAAGACAACGGGATAGGGTCATATTTTGTTTGAATTCGGGCAACCCATCACTACAACCAACCCACGACCCATCATTCCTTTCGATTGGTGACCCATTTGCAAGAAGTTCAAGAAACGAGGCTCCGAACACCAGACAAGAGGTAAATAAACATCTTTGAGTTTTCTGAATAAATACTTGAGAGAATCGATTGGATTCTAATATATAACCTAAGTCGAGTATGAATTAATGGTACATGAAAGAAAAATATTAGAATAGTGAGTTAAAGGCCTAAATCAGATGTTTTGTTAAAAAGTTAAGTAACATTAAATTAACCCCTTAAACAAACTATGCTACTTACAAAATTTTAATACTTGGAATATTATTCTATGTTAAAGCTACGTATGAAATTTGATAGCGATTGGATATACCTAAGATGGTAAATCGAGAGGAGGTGTAAAATGACCATAATGTCCTTCATCCAAATCAAGTTACAAGTAAATTTTCACGCCCATGGAATCACATTAGATTTCCCTTTCATGTTTAGCTAAGTTAAAACTAATGAGTTTTGATGCTACTCCATGATATAATGTATAAGCCTATGTTAATTTATAAACCATGTTCCTAGAATATACTTAGGATCAATTGAATACAATGGTCAATAAGGTTGTTAGGATTCATACCCAAAAGTGACCGTTATCTCCCACCACTTGGTGTGCAACAATGCCCCTATTCCTCTTTTATGCCCTGCCCTTTGTATCATGAGTAGGATGATAGGGAGGGCCTCCTATTTCCCTCACTTAGATGAGATACACAACATCAGAATTTAATAGCAGGATGATATGATCGTGATAACACCACTCATGTGTTTACAGGAAGAGGACTAAAGGTTACTTTATGGAAAAGTTTTTAGAATCCATAAGGGACATGTAAGAATATAAGCTCTAAGTGCCACGACCCTGATAACTCAATAAGAGATAACATCCTAGCTTAAGGTTTCCATTAAGAGCCTACAAGTAGGCTATTTATTGACTTTTTATTCCATGTTTACATTTATTTCAGTTAACTAGGAGTTGGTCGTGGATGGGAGCGAACTTTGGAGCGTGGGTGATAAGGCAACCCAATCCTCACCCCAACAATCCAAGCTTTTTTTTTAAGCAAAACCCTTGAATCAAAGAAATTACACATTCTTATACAAAACTCGGATCAACCAAGAGATAGTTAAAAGTAGATTACCTCTTAAGGTAAAAGATCTAGAAACAATATTTGAAACCTTCTTCTAAATTGAGTCACTCCACAGTTGATCTTGATTAAGACTTGATTGAACGACTCGGATACAATCTACCACAAGAATTGCATGAAACTTAGAAATGACAGAGATGATGCTCAAATTTTAAAGGGTGGAAGTCTTGTTTAGAACTTAATTTTATTCACAAAAATTCTCCTTTTTACCCCGTAAGTTCTCACCTTTTTGCTCTTGTAACTACAAGAAGTTAAGGAATTAAAATAATAAAGAAAGTGTATGAAAATAAATTATCAATGAATGCTATTTATAAAAACTTGATGGTGTGCAAATATTCACTTTTGAAGCTCCAAATGGTACTTCTTCAATCAAATCAACTTTTATCACATGGAATGGAGGTTGAATAGAGCCTATCTAATTTTGAGGATGAAGAATGAATGCTCGTTGAATATTCTTGGTCTTGAATTGTGTAATAGGTCTAGTTGAAACATTTGGAACACCTTGATCCATATCATCTTCCCCCTCTTTAAAATTATTTGTACTCAAATCAGAAAATCATAACCTACTTCAAAATAACTCAAGTAAGCGACATTGATAGTAAGATCAATTTTATAGGTATTGTTATTAATTCTTTCAAGAACTTTGTAAGGGTGATCCCCTCTTGAATGTAACTTTGTTTCCTTTGACATGCAAATCACTCCTTGCCAAAATGTATCCAAACTCAATCATCGGGGTGAAAAATGTGTTCTTTTCGTCCTTTGTTAATTCTTGAAACAACTTTAAAATTTTGTTTCTCAATCTTCACGTTTTTTTAAAGGATTTTGATCAAATCTGCCTTGCTTGTGCTGCTTCACTCACAAAAATATTAGAAGGAATAACAAGCAAAACCAAAGGCGTAAATGGATTAAAATATTATAAGGAATAACAAGCAAAACCAAAGGCGTAAATGGATTAAACCCATAAACATCTTTCAAAGGAGAACAATGAATGGTACTATCAATTACTATATTATATGCAAACTCTACAAAACCATTAGTCCCAAGACTTATATTCTATTAACCACTTACTTTTGTTCATCATTTTACTCCAGATTAAGTTAGTATCACTTCCTTTTGTTCATCATTTTACTAAAGACTAAGTCAATAGGTAATAATATATCTAAAAATTCCATGTAATTGTTACTACTTCCGTAAAGACTAAGTCAGCAACCCTTCAAACTAAAATTTTTCTTGGAAAAGTTTTATAAAAAAGATAATGTAATGCCCGTTAGATTTAATATATATATATATATATATATATATATATATATATATATATATATATATATGTATTAAAATAAAAATAACAAACTAAAGAAAAGAAAAAAAAACTGACCACCTCCTTTAATCTCCCTGTCCATCCCCTAAAATACCTCCTTCATTGAGTATCAATAATTCAGTAAAAACAGAAATAGAAAGAAAATATTTTTATGGAGTTAAAAAATGCATATAATGGAGAGATGCTGAAGGAAAAGGAAGGCAGATAATGGAGAGATGGTAGGCAGAGGAAGAGAGATGTCATTTGAAAAGATTAGTGATTTAGATGTGAGTTAGAAATTTAGAAAATTATCTGTTGAATGATCTGAATTAGAAATTATCTATCAGTCCATTCAAATTGGTCCACGAATAGATAGATAAGTAAGAGGGGAAGATACGGAAAAGAAAGATCTGGAAGATAGGTAAAACATAATAAAAAAAAAAGAAAGATAGGGAAAAGAAAGATATGGAAGACATATTCAAATAAAAAAAATTTGGAAAACAGGATGAGAAGATTTGGTAAAGAGGATGAAAAGGAAATCTAGAAAACATATTAAAAAAAAAAAAAAAAAAAAAAAAAAAAAAAAAAAAGAAAAAAAAAAAGAAAAAAGAGTAAATTTGAGAATAGTAAAGCCAAAGAAAATTTGGGAATATAATTAAACTTTTGAACAGAATTAAATAATGTGAATATTAAACAATTTAGATATTGAAGTAGATACATGGATACATGCAGAGAGAAAGAATTAAACGATTTAGATATTCGAGTAGATACATGGATACATGAAGAGAGAGAGAGAAAGATTAGATTTAGAAATAGTAAAGAGAAAAAAAAAAATCTGGGAATAGAATTAAACTACTGGACAAAATTAAACTATTTAGATATCCGAGTAAAATTAAACCCAACTGCTTAAAAATTTATAAAATTAAACTCCTTCCAGGAAGTAATTAAAAGAATTAGATTTAAATGGCTTAAAATAATTAGATAGGGAGGTAGATTGAACGACACAATAGAATTAGAGTTCAAAGAAAAAAAAACAAAAGAGAGAAGATTTTAGGAGAGAAAAGAAAATTAGAACGGGTTGAATAATTAGATATGGAGGTAGAATTGAACGACATTAGAGTTCAAAGAAAAAAAAAACAAAAGAGAAAATTTTAGGAGAGAAAAAAAAATTAGAACGGATTGAAAATGACAAGTACTGTTCATATGACAAGTACTGTTCATATGACAAGTACTATAAATATGGCAAGTACCGTAAACAGAATTAAAATATAACATAGAAGAGAAATAAGTGAGGGAAGGAAAATGGAAAATATGAGAAATTATTATATTTGTATCCATAGTATATAATATTAAAGGTTGAATTATACAAGCCACTTGAAATATTAATAATATTATATTGACATATTATTAATTTAAGGAAAATGGAAAATATGAGAAATTATTATATTTGTATCCATAGTATATAATATTAAAGGTTGAATTATACAAGCCACTTGAAATATTAATAATATTATATTGACATATTATTAATTTAAGTTTTAAGTTTTATTATCCTATATAATTTAGAAACAATGAAAACATGGAATTCGATATTCAGACCGTTTAGAGCCGTATTTCACATGGTTAGTTGGATTGTGAAATACTAACAAGAGGTGACAGTTCTAGACCATAGACCATGAGACATTCCAAAAATTGAACTTAAGAGACCCCTTACCAATAATATTATATTGACATATTATTAATTTAAGTTTTAAGTTTTATTATCTTATATAATTTAGAAACAATGAAAACATGGAATTCGATATTCAGACCGTTTAGAGCCGTATTTCTCGTTCAGATCTAGTTTAGTTATTGAGACAATTGAAACCTCTCGCATTAGAATCTATTTCAATTCTTCGTTCAGATCTAGTTCCTCTCGCATTACTCCCCTACTTGGAATGGACAGGCCAAAGAACAACCCCAGCAACCCAAACCAATGGTCTAAGCCAACATCCAACCACTTTGTTGCCCCTATATGAGTTACAAGCTCACATTACCAAGCTCGGCGATTTCCTTAAGACAATGACTACTTTATGAAGACTACATCCAATTTTAAATCTATCAATGTGGGATTGTTGTAGCACAGAAATGTATCATATTTAGAGGTAAAATAGATAAATGCATTTATTCAAAACAAATGGCAAGCTCTGTGAAACCAGCCGAAAAACAACTCCAGTATGGGTTACAAGCTCATATTACCAAGCTCGACAATTTCCTTAAGACAATGACTACTTTATGAATACTACATCCAATTTTAAATCCATCAATGTGGGATTGTTGTAGGTGAGAAACCTATCATTCTCACCTCTCCGAACACTCTTAAGGTCTCAAATTTTCATATTTTTATGCAATTACAACATATTCATATTTACAAGTAAAATAGATTAATACATTGATTTAAAACAAATTCGTTGACAATTATAGACATTCAAATATTCCTATAAAAATTGAGCCAAAAAAATTTGGAAAGTTTTAAAGTTACATTTATGAAATTGGAAAAAAGTAGTTGGCAAGCTCGATGTCCTTAGTCCAAGCCACCAAAAATATATGTAAAAAAATTGGATGTCAGGCTGAGGACTATTCAGAGAGGTCTATATTGGGTCTAGGAGAATTGACCCGGTATCCTTCCACCGACAAGACCGGAAGGTTACACTCCTTTGTGACCATTGAGAATTTCGTGAGAACCACTCGAAAAGTCGTTCAATTTTATGAAAAACTAAAGAGGTTCGGTTTTAGGGTTGATGTGGTCGGTTCAGTTCAACTGGCCACGTCATCGTCTCTTCCTCCTGCAAGGGAAGGACACGACTCATGGCGTTGCTCCTCCGTTTGAAAACGGAGTTCGCCAGCTCATTCCAGAGCATTTCTCCCCTCGATTCCTTCATAAAACATAAAGATGAACTGTCAAGGAAGAGTTTGGGATAGATATCTCACCTGCTCGTGAACTACAACGTAAGTTAAAGACGTTCAAAGTCGGGGGAAACTCGTTTTGTTGTCGGAGTAAACCTAGGAGGTGTTGTTATTAGTTACGACGATGCAGACACTGTCAGACCACACCTCCTCACCAAAGATCCTCTTTATACCTTTCTTAAACTAAAGACATAATTCTTAGAGGTTGTTTGGGCGTGGTTGAGGCGAATTTTGAGTTCCTTCCCTCGGTCTACAACTTAACCTAGAACACGATTTTTCCGTTGGTCAGCTCAAACTAGGCCATCAAACATGTTCCATTTAATCCCCTCAAGCTCTTGGAAACATCAATTTTTTATTTTAAGTGCCATAAATAAGAATTCGAATATCGTCCCCAAAACTTACCGATATCGAATTCCTTCGGTTACGCTTGTTCTTAAGGTTGTCTACCTTTGAGGCCTTCTTAAAAAATGATCCTTAGTTGTGTAGAAATTAATTGAGAATGGATTTGTTCATCGAAAATGTCTATAGCTTCGAATTGGATTTCAAGCTTTCTGATCAGGGCTTTACCGACGTTAATTTTTAATTCAAGTCGTTGGATATGTGAGCTGTGAATGTTCTAGACCCTCCCCAATTTTGGAGGAGATTGGAGCTTGAGAAATGAGTCCCATTTTTTTAAGAAAATCTTTCTCTATAAAATGTTACAATTCTTGTTCCCCATTTTTTTAAGAAAATCTTTCTCGATAAAATGTTACAATTCTTGTTCTTTGAAAACCTTTGAATTCTTATTCTTGGGTGTTGGATAAAATGTTACCATTCTTGTTGTTTGAAAACAATTCTTGTTCTTTGAAAACCTTTGAATTCTTATTCTTGGGTGTGTCCCATTTTTTTTAAGAAAATCTTTTTCGATAAAATGTTACAATTCTTGTTCTTTAAAAACCTTTGAATTTTTATTCTTGGGATTAGATATAAAATGTTACAATTCTTGTTCTTCAAAAACCTTTGGATTCTTATTCTTGAGTGTTACCATTCCATACTCGTAACAGATTAATAATGTTTTATTTCTTATGTCCCTGTTCATGTGAACTTTCAAACTTATATCTTATAGATTTTCTGCTCACAAATAGAAAATAAGTTCCCACCAAAATTTGAACTCTTATCCGATAAAATGTGAACTTTCAAACTTATATCTTATATCTTATTCTTGGGTGTGTCCCATTTTTTTTAAGAAAATCTTTTTGGATAAAATGTTACAATTCTTGTTTTTCAAAAACCTTTAAATTCTTATTCATAAAAAAACCTCCATTTCTAAGGGTAGAAATCCCAACTTGATAGCTTCATTTTATTCATAAAAAATCTCAATTTTACGTAGTACTTTCAACTCTTCAAATGCTTACTAAATGATTAAGTGGCCATGATTGGTGAGTTACTCCCACTCCCATTTAACCAAAAAAAAAAAAAATAATAAAAAAAATTAGGACCACTTCGACAAGTAACTTCCCCATCCTATGGGGGAATGCAACAAGTTATGGAATTATAATTATAAATAAAGTTTGCAAATAAATTATCAATTAAGTGCTATATATAGCAACTCCATCCTCCCTTTCAACCGAGTAAATATTCACTCGAAACTTCAAATGATCCTTACTCAATCAAAACAGCTTGTAACACATGAAATGGAGGTTGAATCGAGTCTATCCAATTTTATAAATGAAAAATGAATGTTTGTTGAATATTCTTGGCCTTGGATTATATAATAAGTTTAGTTGAAACATTTGGAACATCATGATACTTATTAGAGGGCCATGAATAAACATTTGTAACACCCCAAACTTACTGCTAGCAGATATGTCCTCTTTAGGCTTTCCCTTTCGGGCTTCCCCTTAAGGGTTTTGAAACCCATCTACTAGGGAGAGGTTTACACACTCTTCTAAAGAGTGTTTTGTTTCCATCTCCAACAAACGTGGGATCTCACAATTCACCCTCCTTCAAGGCCCAGTGTCCTCACTAGCACTAGTTCCTCTCTTTAATTGATGTGGGATCTTACAATCAACCCCCTTTGAGACCCAGCATCTTTGTTGGCACTCGTTCTTCTCTCCAATTGATATGAGATCTCACAATCCACCCCCTTCGGGGCCAGCGTCCTCGCTACTGCTGGTTCCTCTCTCCAATCAATGTGGGATCTCAGCATCACTCCCGCTAGTAAAGTCAAATTTTCAAGTTTTGTTTTGTTTTGAACGAGACGAGTAAGTAACCCTGCTGGTGGGTATAATCTCAGGACTTCGTTCAATATCATCGTAACCTAAATGTTGGGAATAACATAAAGTTTAACCAATGAAATAATAAAATAAAAAAATGAAAATATATAGAAGAGAGTCTTACTCACAATTTTTAGGCGATTTAAACCATCAAAATCTGGTTTGTTGTTACCAAAGACTTGTAGGACCTCTTCCCTTGCTAGATCTTACCATTTTGTGTATGAGCTCAATAAAACCATAGTCCAAACTAGTAGCATTGCTGTGGTTTCTTGGCCAGCAAGGTAAAAGATTCTACATTCTTCTACTACATCTTTGATACTCATTGTGATATCGTTGTTTTCGTGCTCTTGAATTTCTTTCAAATTTGATTCGAAGAGGATGCTTAATAGATCAGTATGCATAGCTTCACCTACCATCATAGCCCTTTGCCTTTTGTTGATAACGCCCAAGAGCAACGTTTTTAATTCTTTGCTCATCTTTTTCATTCTATTGTTTGACTTCATTGGTACAAACCTGCACAAACGTTATAATAAGATGTTATACGAAATTTCATAAATATTGTTTCTATGAGATCTCACATTTGGAGAGAGAAATGAGTGCCAGCAAGGATGTTGGTCCCGAAGGAGATGGATTGTGAGATCTCACATTGGTTGGAGAGGGGAACAAAACATTTTTTTATAAGGGTGTGGAAATCTCTTTGCGAGTTTTAAAAACCTTGAGAGGAAGCCTAAAAGTGAAAGCCCGAAGAGGAAAATATCTGTTAGTGGTGGGCTTGGGCTGTTACAAATGGTATCAGAGCTAGACACTAGGCGGTGTACCAACGAGAACGTTGGCCCCAAAGGAGGGTTGATTGTGAGATCCCACATCGATTGGAAAGAGGAACAAGTGTCAGTGAGAACGTTGGGCCCCAAAGGAGGGTTGATTGTGAGATCCCACATCGATTGGAAAGAGGAAGAAGTGTCAGTGAGGACGCTGGGCCCTAAAGGGGGTGGATTGTGATATTCCACATCGCTTGAAGAGAGAAACGAGTGCCACTGTAACGACCCAAAATTTTCTACTTAATTTAAGGTCGCTACTGTATACGTACCATAAACATTGAATGCGGAAGACTTCATTTGAATTCCATAAAACATAACCTTTAGCTTAAAACACAGCCATGGACTTACGTGTTTCGAAAATCTCTTTAAAACAACACAACAAAAGACCCGAAATAAAATAAGTAAGCGTTTAAGTTTAAAACATCCTATTCTATCCTAAGTCTAAGAAAATAAATACCACTATCCTATGCATGTGCCATGATCTCGAGTTGCGGTCGTCATCAGCAGTACAGGAATGCCTTGCCTTAACCTGAAAAATGTAGTAGCACATGGCTTGAGTATTTTAAAAAATACTTAGTAAGTGACCCCACTATTGGGGTTAAATGCAACAATCACATGCAATGAAATGATGGGACCTATCTTTTGTTTCGTTTTCCCTACGGTGCAATCCTAACGGATAATCGTGGACGTGTACCATATACTCTACACACAGCCCATACGTGCGAGTATGGGCTCACCAGCTAGTTCGCACACCGCTGGGCCACAGTCCTTAGCGGGTGGGCATACTCTCGGAGCCTCTTATGCCGGGACCTGTTAAAACTAGAACCGTCACGGCAGCACTTTGCAATGTATAACGATCGTTGTCCTGCCATTGGATGTACGCGTCCGTACCCTCGTGATGGGATGAGGGTATCCCCCCAGATGCATGGACACACATAATGCATGAGGTCCCTCTATTTCTACATTTATCTTTAATGACCATAACCCCCCTGTCACGTTCTAGGCTTCATGTCATTCTCATTTTCATTTCACATTTCATACACATTTCTATCGGGGTTATGGTTCCAAACAGTTTACCGTGTTTCATGTCATACAATTCATGCGGTTCACATTCACATATTCATACAAACATGCCATAATCATTCAAGGACCTCATATCGTTACATGCATTACACATCACATCAGACTAAAAGCATACATAACATACATTCACGTTCACATAACTACGTACTTAAGCACAATAATCTAGCATACAATGTATCATATCATAAACAAGTCATAACGTAAACACTTCATAGTCATATCATTCTCTAACTTACCATAGCTTTAACGTTCTTATACCTATCACAGACATATCATTACGTAACGTATCTTAGTCATATCGTCAATCTCTCCTATCCATAGCACTCCGGTATGTAACCTAACCTTAACGTTTCATGAACGTATCTTACTGCTATCGTTACATTTCGTTTTGTGCATCCTTCTCGTATCCTATCTCAAACATATCCTTGAGCACATCGTACCATAATTATTATCATACAAACCACATATTATAACATAACATAACATATAGGAAGCATATCAATCCACAGACAATTCACACAGACACGTGCAGAACCACAGGGCATGTGTCAACATCAAATATAACCATGCCGATAGTAAGGTCACTTACCTGGCTAGCTTAAGTCGTTGTCACGAATATATCTTTAATGAAAGTTCGATTCCGTCCTTTGAAATCCGGGTCAATCTATATGAGCCCATGACATTAGTTTCGGGTTTGAATTCTACAACATTATTTCTCTAATTTACATGGGTCCATTGTTAGAAGTCTTGAAATGTTATATATCTATAATTATATTTTTATTAAAAATCTCAGTTTTCATGCTTACTGTTGTATAAAAAGTAGTTACAGCTAAGTTATTCTAAGCTTTACTATTCTCTGTATTTACCCTCTGTATTTACCTTCCCTTCCATATTTAGGTTTTCAAGTCCCTAAGCTTTTTTTTTTTTTTTTTTTTTATCTGTTGCCTTCTAATTCTGTTCTCATGTATTCCAAATTTATAGTGGATCTCTATTTCCAAATCTTTTCTTATCTCAGTGTTTCCTATTTCCTTATCTCAGTTTACTCTTGACCATTCTATCTTTAATCTATTCATTTGGCTACTAATAAAAATTTAATTTAATATTGCTAATCTGGCCTGATTTACTAGAATCGTACACATGATTGACATTTAGTTTCTAACTCAAAGCTAGATCATTGTAATAATTCAATGAAGATCTAATTATAATTTGGTGTGATTTCTAAATAAAAATAGGATAAAAGAAAATGAAGATTTAATATATACCTTATTGATCAGATCTATCTTCACGTACATCTCCAGTGAATCTCACCTGGGTAAAGGCCATTCTCATTCTTTTTTTTTTTTCTCTTAAGTAAATCTGAAGATTATATTTTTCTGTTTCTTTTTTTGCAGTAACTGTTACTTTCGTGAGTACGGATGGGTTGATGAGAGATAATTGTGGGAAGGGATGAGAGGTTAGTGGAGAGTAGATTTTTTATTTTTTTTTAATTAATTAATTAATTAATTAATTAATTAATGTATTATTATTATTATTTTAACTATTTTTATTGGTTTATTTCTTTATTTATTTTTGGGCTATTACAGCCACCGAGGACTCTAAGCCCCGAGAGTGGGCGGATTATGAGATCTCACATTGGTTGGAGAGGGGAACGACTAAGAGTGTGAAAATCTCTCCATAGTATAAGCGTTTTAAAACTTTGAGAAAAATCCCTAAAGGCAAACCTTAAAAAAGACTCATATTCATGTCTAAATGGATTAGGTATTTAAGCAATGAATAAGAATCTATAAATTGAATTGCGTAAGAGTTCACCCCCCATCCTGGTATGTAAACGGTAGATATAGCTTTAACGACTAGATTCTCAGGTTGTTTAAGATGTAAAAAGATCATTTTTCCTTGTTCATAGCTGCTTCCAAATTATTCGAGAAATCACATCAGCTGCCAAGTTTTCCAAATGAGGCATCACATCCAATTCATAATATCCATCTTTTGAGACCATTTCTTCCCACTTCCTAATCATCTTAGAGCAACTCTCACACATTGCAGGCACCATGTCGTGTATAACAATTTAAGCATATATATGAACAATTAGACTCCCAAAAATATTGTTGCTCAAAGTTTTTAAACCAATCTAGCGGTTAGTTATAACAGTTCAAGCCAACCGTTAGTAGATATTGTCTTCTTCGGAATTTTCATTTCAGGGTTTGTCCTAGAGTTTTTAAAACGCATTTGTTAGAGAGAAGTTTCCACATCCTTGCTTCGTTCTTCTCCCCAATTGATGTGAGATCTCACAAATAGACGCGTTTACAAGAGTGTGGAAACCTCTCCCTAGCACACACATTTTTAAAACCTTTCGGGGAATTCCAAAACAGAAAGCCCAAAGAGGACAATATCTATTAGCGGTGGGATTGGGCTGTTACAAATTGTTTCAGAGCTAGATACTGGTAGTGTGCCAGTGAGGAGAAAGAAACGAGTGTCAGCGAGGACGCTGGGCCCTATAGAAGAGTGGATTGTGAGATTCCACATCGGTTGGAGAGAGGAATGAAGTATTAAGAGTGTGAAATATCTCCCTAGCAGACACGTTTTAAAACTGTGAGGGTGGCGATGATATGTAACGGTCCAAAACGAACAATATCTACTAGCGGTGGGCTTGAGCTGTTACAAGTCGTATTGACACCAACAATTGTACAAAATTAAACTTATAAATACTAACTGTGAGTTTATTTATTTTGATATCTAATTACAAGAAGAAAGCATACCTTCAAGTGTTTGAAATGAAAGTCTGGATTGATTATCTTTCTATGTTTAACCCATTTGGGTCCTTCATGACTAGTAAGTCTATCGAAAAGCAACCTTGTAAGAGGGTTGATAGTTGGCTTTTGAATATCATGCATTAAACAAAGTGCAGCTTTGAGTTGATCCGGGTCGATATGGTCCAACCCACATGAACGAATTCTTGTATTTAATATAAACAAACACCCGAAAATATTTGCTAAAACCACCGCATCTAAATGGTGATAAAAGTTCTCAATTAATAAAGGGAAGGACAAAGCTAAGTCTAGTTATGTTTGCTAATTTATAATTAATGGTGACTTTTCTTGCGTCTGATAGAGAGAGTTTTTCACACCCTTATAAGAGGTGTTTCGTTATCGACTCCCCAATCGATGTAGGATCTCACACTACACCCCTCTTTGGGGCCCAGCGTCCTCGCTTGCACTCGTTTCTTTTGTAACGATACTAAATTTTGTTTATAACCTAAGGTCGTTACTGTATACGTATCATGATTATTTAATGTGAAAATACTTCATTCAAACTTTATAATAAAAACATAACCTTCTTCTTACCTGTCATTTCTAAAGCCCTTAAATAAAATAATGGGCATTGAAATAAACAAGAAATAACATAAAGTAAAAATGCCTTGTAGTTTGAAAATGCAACTAACCTATACTAACATATAATCTAATAATTCAAATTATGAAACTACCCTAAGCATGGGTCATGGTCTCCTAGGTGCGATGCCACCGTCCACCGAGAGGAGCTTTATCTTTATCTGAAAATGAGAGTAGTACATGGCTAGAATATTTTAAGAAATACTCAATAAGTGATCCCCGGTCGGAGTTAAATGCAAGCACATATAATTTCATGAATGAGACCTATCATAACAGTGTATTTTCCTATGGCGGCTATCCTAAATGGGCAATTTGAATGTGTACTTTTCCTACCCATAGTCCACACGTGCAAGCATGGACCCACCAGTCAGTTTGCATACCTGTTGGGCCCCTTTCTGGTCGGGCGAGCATTCTTTGGTAGTTGTTGATGGCGGACACCCGTTAGGAATAACAACCGTCACAAGTGCATTATGATAAATATAAAGATCGTTCCCCTGTCTTGTAGCATACGCGTTCGTACTATCGTGAAGGAGAAGGGGTATTCCTCGATGCAGGAGCACACAATAATGCATGAGATCCCAACATTTTTCCATTTTCATTATCATATAATACAATCCCGTTAGCGTTTCCTTCATATCATATCATTTTTCATATTGTTTATCATATCTTTCATGCGTATGTCAGAGATGTATTTCATGTAACTCGTTGTTTTACATGTCCATCATATCATATCATTCATGTCACATATATGTCATATCATAACGTTTTCATGCTTTCAGATTTAACAATCCACATCATGCACATATTGTATCATATCATGTATCATAACAGTCACATAGCATATCTCGAGCATGTCTTCAACATATCATATCATAAACATATCAATTCATCAAATACAACATAACATTCACATATCATAATATATACATATCATTTCATAACAGTTTGCATATACAAGCATATAACACGTGTGGAGCCACGAACACATGCCATCATACAACACAAAATTATAATTGAATGATGGTAGGGCCACTTGCTTGGTTGGCCTTAACTGACCTTTTTCCTAATCCGAGTACATTCGCTCCCGTTCCTCGAAATTACTCCAATTATCGTTGGTCATCGTAAGAGGAAGCAATGAACCTACTTTGAACACGCATAATTCCGTCTCTATTTGGTGTTTAAATTTAAGAAAAATATCATGATGTAGTCGAAACTACGATCTACAACTTTGCTAAAGAAACCAAGTTGATTTGAGTTCAAAATAAAAAAAAAATACAAAAATTTAAAACTCAAAGAAGAAAAACCTAATCGGATCTATGTTTTGACGGTTAGAAGGAGAGATGAAGTTTTGGCGTGCCATGTGTCAATCAGCGAGAGGAATGATGCGTGCTATTAGAAGGAAGACACCCATCGGGTGCCGAGTAGAATGATGCAACAAGCGTGGCATGGAGCGACATGTCTCCACCCAGACGAGGACACGCCGCCTTCTACAATACCGATCCGACCCACGTATTTTGACCCAAACCGATCTGCCACCCACTAACCAACCCGATTCGACCCTTTGTCCAAAGAAAATTGAACTGACTAGCCCACTATCATACCAGAAACCTTGACCTGCGACCCGCGCTTGCAGAATCCTCTCACGCATGGTACTCGCACGTGGCTGTCACGAGAAGAATATGTGACGACGTTTGGTAACGCGTGGCCTGCGAGTGTAAGATGATTTTTGGTCTGTTCCTAGATTTTTATCCTAATTATGATTCTAACTATATTTTTATGTGAAATAGGTCCTAAATGAGGAAAATCACTTCTTTTGGACACCCTCCTAGTGATAAAGAAATATCTCAACATATCTACTTCTCTACATATGGCCCACACATGCAAGCATGGGCCCACTAGGTAGGCTAACACACCCATTGGGCCTGACTCGTCGGGATAGCACTCGCTAACAAGTTGTGCCAGATACTATAGAGGGAAAGGGTAGGCATGACCTCATGACAAACATAAATGTCGTAAATCATCAGTCGTAATGTATACGTTTGTACTCATCATAATGGGAATGTATTATAGTGCACATGACACACAAATATGCATGAGATTCTTATAGCTTTTAATCATGAAATATTATACAAGGCAAGACAAACCTCCATTTATTTATAACATATTAAGTTTGTAAATTATGCTTACATAATTCCTCTACAATATGTAACACATAACATAGTTGTCACGAGAATTAAGCATTATAGAACAGCGTAGCATAGCTTCTATGCATAGCACAACTTATCGTGGCTCACACAACATGTTTCAGCATACCATATCATAGCATGACATAACATAGCACAATATGGAATAACATAGCATAGCATGACATAACACAACATAATATGAGATTATAAAATATATCGTAACATATTGTTCATATATATGACACGTGCAATGGCAATGGGGGATGCATCATCATACATAATACAATTCATCCAACAAAGCCGATCGTGGAGCTACTTACTTGGTTGGCCTAGGCCAAAGTAACTAATTATTCTTGGTACCAGCGTAAATTTGCTCCTTAACGTCCAATTCAACTTCAGATCCATCTTCTTGATGATATGAATTAAAACAAAATCATTGCAAAGATCGTTCACCTTGTATCCTAATTATTGAAGATAAAAGAAATATCTCAACATATCTACTTTAATCTCTTTTGATTTTCCCAAATCAAGTCTCTTGCTACATATTTAAGATTCTTGAAATTAAAAATCATGTGTAGCTGGTTTGGTATAATTTTCATTGAATATTTTAAGGTAAGACATCTTATACAGATGACGATAGCGTCGGTAAGAAGACCATGGAACTAGTGTTAGGGTAGCTGCCTTTATGTCTTTCTGTAGCCATTAGGTTAGAATACGACATTAAATTATTTTTCCTTTTTGCTTCAAATGCTACATTATTTACTTTTCAACTTTACAACTAACCCTTTACAAGACTTCCTTGATCTCATGACTTCCCTTATGTGTTTTTAGAGAATGTACCGAGGATACTTCCGTCCTGGATAGTAGATCTCTGCATAGAGCTTGAATTGGGTACAAATTCATATCACTTGGCCGACCCGTCACCCTGGACCAATAACCCACGTGCCTACCCAACTTGACCTGGCTTCTAGGTCGCATGCATACTTTACTCTGACTCATTACCAACCCGACTCGATCGTGACCCGCACACGTCCACCTCCCCTGACTCTTAAAGGAAATAAGTGCTTTAATAGAAGTTTTAAAGACAAGATTGTAAAGTTGATAGATAGGCTCCACGAAGTTGGAATAGGGGTTTGATAACTTGGAATAGGGGTTTGATAACTGAGTAAATATTCATTTGAACTTCCAAGCTTTTATGTACCTCCCTTTTGCCTTACAATAGAGAAGGAGAAAAACAGTAAATATAAAGGGTAAAAAGAAACACAGTCAAGCAAATAATAATAATCTTAACCACACTAAACAGATGCAAAGGAAATTGTGAAACAAACCATACCAAATGAAGTTATATCACAACTCATGGTATCTATCATAGATTCGAGGTATATAGCTCTTGTTGTTCATAGACTTGGGTAGCTAGCTTAGCCTACGTAATGGTTAACTGGTGTCCAAGATTGAGGTGCTATATCATAGAGCTCTCTCTTTGTCATGAGGATGCATGAGTGTGTGCTCGCTTGTAGTCATCCATGGAATGTTAGTTGGTGAACTCTTTCCATATGATCACAAGTCACCGAAGGTTGGGGGAGCAACCCCTGTGTGTGCCAACTCCATTGAGTACCCTCATAATCCATGCCTTCCCATATGACGGATCCACCGTGCAGGGTAATCAAACTAGACTATTAGGCTACACATTTTTAATTGGTCCCATGTCTTGCTCAACGGTACTGTACTTGAGTGGAAAGAGAAGTAGAAACTCTGCAAACACTGTACCGACTGCTAATGGTCTCGGAGGCTACATTTGTCTTCCTAGGTTGCCATGGTGGTCTTCTAGGTCTCTAGGGTGGTGTGGCTATCTTAACATGAACTCATGTCTCCAGGTTTATCAGTTTTGACTCCTTGAGTCTTGTTGGATTGGGAACATTAGGGGTTGCACCCTTTGATCGTCTCTTACGATTGTAATGTGCTTGGAGTACGGGAAGCGTTTCATCCTAGGTCATGTTCTAGCCAAGTTGACACTAACACCCTAGTCTTATTCAATTTCTACTATCACTCTACGGATCATATATTTAACCACCTAGAGTTAATGTATAATATCATGGATACAATTACACATGCTATATTGGGAGATAAATTTTATCAAGCACCTGGAGTGCAGATACATAGTCAATTACAACATACAAAGGCTATTTCAGATATACCTACAACAAGTGTGACATTTCTCATGCTTATCCGATCATTCTAATTTTTTGTCATACTAAATCTAACCTCATAGGAGTTGATTTTACTAGCATGCATGCATATCCAAGCTATCCCTACAAATATTACTTGCCTAGAAATTGAGTGGATACTTACATGATTTGTCTCATGCCTTCCGAGTTCAATTACTGCTGAAAAGTCACAAAAAAATTCTTGAAATTCTCCGTTGGATTCTAATTCAGACAAAAAAATTGGTTAGAATTAAAAACGGCACAGAAATGAGAAATGACACATGTTCGTGGGTTTCTTCCTTCTTACTACAATTTTTTCAGAAATCATAAGTATTTCATTCCAATCTATTTTCTTTTCATTTTCGTAACTCTTGATTCATAACTCAAAATAATTTGGTTTTTCATCAATATTGAAGATTTCTAATAAAACTAACTCTTGTGAGCCAATAATTACCCTCTTCTTATTACCTTTGTATAAGAAACGATAATTCCTTCGTAATGAGTACCGTGCACGACTCTTGGCATAAAAACTATTATCGATTAGGATTTAGTCTCGCACAAAACCCTCACTATTCCAATTAAATCATATCAATCAAAAGATTAGTGAATTAGAGAGCCGCTTCTAACTTGTTAACTTTTATAAATTATTATCAAATAGAATCTAGATCTGACATGAAATCTTCTCTTGCATCTCAACGAAGTTAGTAACATGTATTCGAGATACGATAATTGTCGTCCTTGGCCGAGCATGACTATGTTAAGAGATATTTAACTATCTCCCACGTGCTTTTAGTACTCGAATCATGTTTAGTTTTTTGTTTTTTTTTTTTTTTTGAAGTGTATGATTATCCCTAAATTACATAAGGCTCTGCCTAACTTTTTTCCTTGTATCGTTACTAGAATAGTGATCAATCATGGGTCCTTCTCGTTCAATGGGATTTTATTCTTAAGGATTGCACTACATTCTTCATTCATTGCTAGATATTGAATTCCTCAAATTTCTTTCGTGTAGTAAAAATGCCCTTCAAAAACTTAACGTACTTGCTTTGTGGTGTTGTTTAGATTATTGTAGAAGGTTTTCATTTGTATGCAATGAGGTATTTTGTTATTGGAAAATTTTCTCAGTAATTTCTTGAACCTTTATCATGCCTCACTCAACGTCTCATCGTCAAATTGTTGGAAAACTACTTCTCAGCCCATGAGTTAATTGTTCCTATAGACTTAAAGAAGAGACAAAAGCCCGTCTAGCTCAGTTGGTAGAGCGCAAGGCTCTTAACCTTGTGGTCGTGGGTTCGAACCCCACGGTGGGCGTTTGTTTTAGTTTTTCACATTTTAGTAAAAATGTTATTAGTTATTTATTAATTTGGTTATCAACATGACCATTTTATTTTCCAAAGATTACTTTGAAATGTTAAGAGCATATGTTTTAGTACTCATTATTTAAAAACAATATATTTAACCATTTATGTTTTAATATTTTCCAAAAATTACTTTGAAATGTTAAGCATATGTTTTAATCCTTAAACATAAAAACAATTTATTCCTTAAACATGTTTAGTTTATGAAAAACAATTTATTTAACTATTTATGAAAAACTTTTCTTATATAATATTTAGAGAATGAATGTCAAATAATATATCATTAAATTAGACATTCTATGAAAATCTTTATGGATACCATCTAAATTGACCTACTACTTCTTAAATCTCAAATATGTAAAATGACCGAAATGTCCCCCGGGCCTTTTAAAGTATTTTATGATCTAAACACTTTCCAAATGACTTACTACTTATTATAAGACTTATTCCTAAGAACATACAGATTGTTGAGATTTATGCCCTAAAGCCTCGTAATTAATTATTTAGTTTTTAACTATAATTTTATTATTTTATTTGTAATTTAATTGTTATTCATTGTATGAAAATCCAAGGTATTAATGTAATCTTGAACAATATGTGGTTGACATACAAGAGGATCGTGTTCAAGTAATAACCTAAAGAGTCTATAGTATATGGATAAGGTTGGGTGCCTTATCTTGGTAACACTGTTGATACGGCCCACTTTGTAATTGTTACAAATGGTTTGATCCAGCTGTAATTATGGACAACTCGTGAAGGATCGACTTGCTTGTAATGATTATATCAATGGACATAACTTGTTTTCTCCTAAAGGATGATACTTGTTTTTGGCAGTCAATTTGATTAACATCAAATGGAATAAAATGAAAAGACTAGTAAAAGGTAATTCTCTAAACGTTGGAGTTAATTACTTTACATGTGTGTGGATCTTGCTTTTTAGCCAAGATAATCATTGACTTTTATTGAATAAGGCTACAAGGCAAAAGATATTTTTACTAAAGGCAACTTAGTCTATTTTTTGAAATGTTAAAAAAAAAAAAAAAAAAAAAAAAAGACTAAAGTTGAAATCAATTTATGTAAATCTATCAAGACATTATGATCGGATCATAATGAATAGTAGTGGATAGAAAGTTGAATTGATTTCCTAACTCTAACCATGATACAATTTTATAAAATGTAATCAAGCATATATACTGAGAAAAATATGTACATAATCATGCCTAAGTGTAGGCTACTCCAAAAGAGAAACAAAATAGTTTTTGTTTAATTCTAAATAGAAAAAGATATTTGTATGGCAAATGTAATTTTTTAAAGGATCCTTTGATAAGGTGAGATAGTGTTAATTAAACAGTTCCAAGTGAAGCTATTGAGCATTATTGGGAGTGAGTCCCACATTCAGTAATTTAGGAATGATCATGGGTTTATAAGCCAGGAATATTATCTCCATTCGTACGAGGCCTTTTGGGAAGCCCAAAGCAAAGCCATAAGAGCTTATGCTCAAAGTGGACAATATCATACCATTGTGGAGAGTCGTGATTCCTAACATGGTATTAGAGCCATGCCCTAAACTTATCCATGTCAATAGAATCTTCAAATATCAAACAAAGAATTGTGAGGCTCGAAGGTGTTCAATGAATAAGGGCCCAATGTTTTATATATTCCAAGTGGCATAATCTGAAACCTGAATCCAAGACTTCTTATGTTCCAAGTGATGTAGTCTGAAGACCTACAGACAAAGATTATGTTCCAATCGATGTAGTAATAGTCATGAACATATTGTACCAGGGGAGTTTTAGGGGTTTCTTGAGTTTCTTAGTTTGAGAACCTTGATCCTCAATTCTTGAGTTGTACCTCGTATTCTTCTTGTCTTAATGGATATAGGGCTTGTTTGGTCCTTTACTTGGTTCTTGTCTTTAGAGCATTCTCTTAGTTTCTTGGGTCTTTTAGTTCTTATTATTGAGGCACAAGTCATATCTTAAACTACTCATAAATCATGAACTCAGAATAGTAACATGCATGAATCATTCAAAGTATCATAAAGTCATAACATGTTCTTAAAAATTCTAGTTGAGTCATTAAGAGTATTCCTTTAAGCCTTAACTTATATCCCTAACTTTGTTTAATTTCTAAATTTTACATGTTTCATAACATGTATACAATCCCACCTACAATTACCTGGAGCTGATATACAGTCAATCATGTATACAATCACACATACTCAATGGGGTGATATCATTCATCAAGCTTCCAGAGCGTAGATACACAAATTCTCATTCGCTTTTCAACGTCTGAGGTTGTTATCATAACTACCACACACAAAAAAAAAAAAAAAAAAAAAAACATACAACAAATCCATACGGGTCTTACCACATATCATATACTACTAAACAGGGTTAGACTGCATACTGGGATGTGGTGAAGCATGTCGTCGAGCTGAGTCTTAGAGACTCTTATACTAATATGTCACGTCCAAATTTCAAGGTTTCAAAAAAAGAATCATACTGAAAAGACAAAAGCCAAAAAAAAATATATATATATATATATAAAATAAAAGACGAAAATGATAAAATTTAAATAAAAAGAACAATTTTTTTTTTTTTTTTAATATAAAGTAAAATTTGACTATGGTCCCATTTATTACAAATGGAAAAATTAATCCAGGATATGAATACAAATAGAAATACAAAAGACCCGAAATTTAATGAAGAGATTGACTCTCCAGAATGATCCCCTTTGTGACCCCACAACTCTCAAATGCTCCTCCACCTCAACTGACAGCCTATAGACACCTGACAAAGAAAGGGAAAAAGGGTGAATATATAAATATACACCGTAAGCAATCTACTTATAGGCTCTTACTGTATTGTTGACATAGACAAATTTTACGCTAGGATCTAGGTGTATTGCTCTTGTTGTGTATAGCCTTGGGTAGATAGCTTAGCATACGCGGGGTAACTGGTATCCAATGTAGCTGGCGAACTCTCTCTACCATGTGGGAATAGCATGGTGAGTGATATGCTACTCATTAGGTGGAGCGAACTCTCTCTATGTATTATAGTATATAATATAATATAAATATATAATATGTCCAACATTTATATAAAAGAATTTATCTTCATTTTCTTGTTCTTCCTTATTTGACTCCAAAAAAAAATAATTATTTTTTAAAAAATTTCTTACATTTTTTAAAATGGGGGCGTTACACATACCTCTCATAAAACTCATTCTTGATTAAAATTTAAAGTTTAATTCAATCGAGGTAGAGAATACTCGCTAAATAAGTTATAATTTGTTTAAAAATTATTTGTTTGGAAATAAGAAAAGCTTATACTTATATTTTTTTTTATTCAAATATTGATTTAATTAAGACATACAAGTTTTCGTAGCTCAGTTGGTTAGAGCGTTGCTCTTATGAGCCGAAGGTCGCGGGTTTTTGAGCCCTGCCGAAACCAACCCAACCATGGATGTTCTTGGTGACTACATGTATGTTATACTCGATATTAAAAATAGTTTTCAGGTAAGTGCATAATTGAGTGTATGAACCGAATCAGGTGTTTCAAAATTCAGCAGTGATGGCTAATGGAGAAGAGAGGGAGTTAGTAACTCATTTCAACTCAATGGAGTGATTACGTTTATTCCCTTATTCTTTGAAGGATTGTGCTAAATCATGGTTGAATACTTTAGTACCGGAAACAATTGATTCATGGAATAGTCTAGCAGAGTCATTCTTGATCAAGTATTTTTCATCCACTAGAAACTTGAAGCTCTGGAGAGATTCAAGTAGATTCTTAGAAAGTATCATCGCCATGGATTACCCATTGTATCCAAATGAAGACTTTCTACAATGAATTGAATATTGCTTACTAAACAAGTTGTGGATGCTTCCACCAATGAAGATATTTTGTCATACATATAATGAAACTTATGAGATTCTAGAAAAAATAGCATCTAACAATTGTCAATGGGCCGATGTGAGGAGAAATCTAGAAAAGTAAACACGAGGAGTACTTGAAATTGATGTTTTGACCTCTATCAACGCTTAATTAGCTTCGGTGACTAATATTCTACAAAATCTAGCGTTGGGATAAGGCTCAATCACTAAAGCACCAGTCCAAGCTACTACTAAAATGACCCAAATAGCAACCGAATCTTGTTTATATTGAGAAGAGGAACACACTCTTGATCAATGTCCAAGTAATCCGACTTCAATTTCTTATACGAGGAATCAAGCTAGTCAAGACAACCAGAAATTCTACCTAAAGAAATTCCAAAATTTTCATGGAAGGGACAAAGTTCCTATAATAAAAAAATTTAATGGAAAGAAAATTACCATCCAAGTTTTGGACTAAAAAATCAAATGACATATGATCCTCAACAAGCTAACACCAAAGGGAAAGGATTTAGCCAAGCTCAACCGATATGGAGAATATCTCTTGAGAACCTAATAAAGAAATATATGGTCAAAAATGATGTTGTGATATAGAGTCAGCAAGCATGCTTGCGAAATTTGAAAGTTCAAGTAGATCGATTAGCAACTTACTTATGAAATAGACTTCTTGGAAAGCTGCCAGCAGATACCGAAACACCAAAAAGAGAAGGCAATGAGTAATGTCAAGCAATATAATTGAGAAGTGAGAAAGAAATACTCAGCACGGGAGAAAACTTAAAGAACATAGAGATAATCACCCCTAGGAAACTACTAAACAGAAGAAGTAGAGCACAAAATGCAAAAAACAGTGCAGTCTCCAAAATGCAAACAACCGTCAACATTGAAGAAGAGAGTAGAACATAAATACCGACACCTCTTTCTCCACAAGGTATAAAAAGAAAGAAAGAGGAAGCCCATTTGAGAAGTTCATGAATATTTTGAAGGAAATTATATAAACATATCACTAGTGGAGGCTTTCAAGCAAATGCCAAATTATGTGAATTATTGAAGGATGTGCTCACTAATAGAAGAAAGTTTGAATTTGAAAAATTCAAGGTAGTGGCACTAAATGAATAGTGTAGTGCAATATTGAAAAATAAGATCTCACTAAAAGAAAAAGACCCAGGCTCGTTCACCATTCCCGCATCAATTGGAGAAAAGGAGCTAGGTTGAGCATTATGTGACTTGCGGGGCAAGTATCAACTTAATGCCTCTATCCATTTACAAGATGTTAGAGATTGGAGAGGCTAGATCCACTACAGTCACCATTCAACTAGGTGATAGGTCCATCACTTCTCTCGAAGGAAAGATCGAAGACATTTTAATTCAAGTTGATAAATTCATATTTCCAACAAATTTTATTAATTTAGACTATGAAATGGACCGTGATGTAGGGTTATTTTGGGGAGATCATTTTTAAGATGGGGAGAACACTAGTACATGTCGAAAATGGAACCATAACATTAAAAATGGGTGACAAGACAGTCAAATTTAATATCATTGACAACATGAAATATCTAGTAGTAGTAGAATGCTCAACAGTTTATGAATTTATAGAGCAACCAATAGTAGAGGAATGGGATAGTTAGGAATGTGAGCAGAAAGAAAACAACCGCTTGAGTAAATCACAGAACAGTTAACAATTTTAAATGAATTTAGCAACACTTTTGAGACACTAGAATTAGAGGTAAGAATAAGTTCAACGATGAAGCATCTATGGAAAAAGCACTGCAGCTAGACTTGAAACCACTACCTCCTAACCTTAAATATCTGTATTCAAGTGACAAAGAGACACTACCCATCATCATCTCAGGAACATTATCATGAACCCAAGAGGATATGATCTTAGAAGCGGGTTAAGAAGCATAAGGGGGCGATAGGGTGGACATTGGTAGATATAAAAAGAATTAGTCTCGCATAAGATTCAATTGGAGGAAGGAAAATTTAAACCAATTAAGTAACAAAGACGATTAATCCAATGATGAAGAAAGTTGTTAGAAAAAAAATTATCACATGGCAAGATGGAGGAATACTATATCCAACTGCAAACGCATTAAGGTCAATCCTATATGATAGCACTCTATGTTTTCCGATTCGGCAGTTCGATCTATGATTTCTCATTCATGGACATTGATAAGATCCTTCCATTTAGTAGCACCTTAGGATGGCATAGCCTTAAAGTTAAGGGCGAGAAAAAGTGAGACGCATCCATAGTTTCCCCAGGATAAGGTACTCAGCCTTATCCCTATACTATAGATTATTGACTATATACTTGAACTTGACACACTCTTATGTCTCTATATACTTGAAATTGACACACTCTTATGTCTACTACATTTTTCAGGTTAAGGCAAGGCATTCCTGTACGGCTGACAACGGCATCGCAACTCGAGATCATGGCACATGCATAGGGTAGTGGTATTTGTTTTCTTAGACTTAGGCTAGACTAGGATGTTTTTTAACTTAAACTCTTATTCATTTTATTTAGTCTTTTGTTGTGTCGTTTTAAATATGTTTTCGAAACACGTAAGTCAATGGCTGTATTTTAAGATAAAGGTTATGTTTTATGGAATTTTAATGAAGTCTTCCGCATTTAATGTTTATGGTATGTATACAGTAGCGAACTTAAATTAACTAGAAAATTTCGGGTCGTTACAGTTGGTATCAGAGCTTTAGATTATAGATCTTGTAGATTAGCCTACACAGTAGGCTTGGCATGTTCCACTGTCCAATCACCGATGCCCCGTCATTTCCAGGTACACCTTATGTAGAATGAGAAATGTATGACATTTGTGATATATTTAATATGGTTGGCTTTAAATGATCCATGACATGATACTGTATGAAAAGGTGTTGATGTTATCTGGTGTTGATGTGATCTGATGTAATGCATGTCTTTACGTTATGAGATTTATGTTTTTATTATATATACATATGACTTATATGGTAGGGATGTAGGGAATGTTGTAAATCATAAACTTAGCTAGAATTCTTTCTTGGTTTCTAGAACCATGCCGCACAGAGGATGTAGAAGATGTAGGAGAGGGAGAGGACGACCTCCCTTTAGGAGAGGAGGAAGAGGAGACGCCGATAGAAGTTCTTCCCAAGAGGGGTTGACTACCGGCCCATATGCGTTTGTACCACCTCCTGAATATGAACCTCCCCCACAAGTTGTACCCCCTCCTGAATATGCACCTCCCCCACAAGCTGTACCCCCTCCTGAATATGCACCGCCCCCTCAAGCTGTACCACAGCCTGGGTTAGACCCTGCCACAACGTTACTATTGGAATCCCTCCAAAAAACTATGCAAACCATGCTAGACACACAACAGGCCACGTTGTTGGCTACGCAACAAGTCGCGGTAATGGCCACGCAACCAGCCAACGCCCCGCTACCGGTGGATGTGGTAGTTATCCAACCCGTGAACAACCCGCACCCGGATAGGGGTGCGAGTTGGTTAAAGGATTTCAGGTGGTATAACCCCTGTCTTTTTGTCGGTTCAAAGGAAGATCCCACAGTGGCTCAGATGTGGATCGCAAACATGGAAACGACCTTTGAATCAATGAGATGTCCTGATGAACATAAGGTGTCATGTGCGACATATGTGTTACAAAAAGATGCAGAAGTGTGGTGTTGGGATAATAAACAAGCATGAACCCGGGCGGGGGAATTACAACGTTAGAAACCTTTAGGGAAGCCTTTCTAAAATACTATTATCCAAAGAAAACCCGTATAAAGAAACAGCAAGAGTTTAACCACTTAACCCAAGGTGATCGCACGGTGGATCAGTACGATCAGAACTTCATGAGATTGAGAAGGTTTGCACCGTCTTTAGCTGACACTGAAGAGAAACAGACAGAAAAATTTGTGTTAGGATTGAATCCGAAAACCCGCTGCATGTTAGAGGCCTTTTACCCAAAAACCTATGAAGAGTCCCTAAGGATGGCCAAGGCCCTAGAGGAACCCCAGAGGAAAAGAAAACGGAGCCAACAGTCGTCACAGGGAGGAAACGCCTTGTCGAGGTTGATACCACAGAATTCCAACCATCGTCCTAGAGACCTCGATATCAGAGTAGGCCACCTGCTCCACCCCAATAGGCCGATACCTAGCAATGGAGAAGCCACTGTGCCGTAATTGTGGAAAACAACATGTTGGGAGATGTTTGGTGGGCTCAGGTATGTGTTATATATGTGTTCATGCAGGTCATGTGGCCAGAACTTGCCCTACAAAGAGCCTGGGAATTCCAAAGGAACCCCTTAGAGGACCGGTCATCCGAGAGCCCACCTTACAAACCCATCCACAGACCAGGGCATATGTAACGACTAGTAAAGAGGCGGGAATATATGGTACCGTGGTGACAGGTGTGCTTTTTATACTAGGACACTTTGCGTTGACATTGTTTGATTCTGGTTCTACCCATTCCTTTGTTGCTTTATCATTTGTTAAACAAGCAGGGTTCGTAGTAGAACCCTTAATGCATGCATTGTCGGTCGGTACCCCAGCAGGGGTAGACTTAGTTACGAAAAATAGAGTAAAGGACGGACAAGTGATAATAGCTGGACAAACCATCCACGTAGACTTAAAGGTAGTGGATATGACGGATTTTGATGTCATACTAGGAATGGACTGGTTAGAAGAAAACTTTGCTAGCATAGACTGCCATAAGAAGGAGGTGATATTCACACCTCCCAACGGACTTACGTTTAAGTTTAAAGGAACCTCCACAGGTACCACCCCAAAAATAATATCGATGATGAAAGCAAGACGCCTGATACAACAAGGGGGGTTGGCATTTCTAGCCTGTGCAGTAAATACAAAAGGAAAGAAAAAACCTATAGACACAGTACCCGTAGTAAACGAATTTATGGATGTCTTCCCGGAGGACCTTCCGGGAATTCCAACATCGCGAGAGGTAGACTTTGGGATAGATCTGGAACCAGGAACGGGACCCATCTCTAAGGCCCCGTACCGCATGGCACCAGCCGAACTAAAAGAGCTTAAAACACAACTGCAAGACCTGTTAGACAAGGGCTTCATTCGACCTAGCGTGTCGCCTTTGGGTGCGCAAGTGTTGTTTGTTAAAAAGAAAGACGGCTCAATGCGTTTATGCATAGATTATAGGGAATTAAACAAGAGGACGGTAAAGAACAAATACCCGTTACCCCGTATTGAGGACCTATTTGACCAACTACGTGGGGCAACAGTGTTTTCTCAAATAGACCTTCGATCAGGATACCATCAAATTAAGATTAAAAATGAAGACATACTGAAAACAGCCTTTCGAATCAGATATGGCCACTACGAGTTTGTGGTGATGTCTTTTGGTCTCACCAATGCCCCAACGGTATTTATGGAACTAATGAACCGAGTATTTAAGGAGTGCTTAGACTCGTTTGTGATCATGTTCATAGACGATATCCTGATATACTCGAAAACGGACCTAGAACACCAAAAGCTTCGCAAAGCCTTAACTATCCTAAGGGAGAACAAGCTGTATGCCAAATTCACCAAGTGTGAATGTTGGCTACGACAGGTTTCGTTTTTGGGGCACGTAGTGTCTAAAGACGGAATCTTTGTAGATCCCAATAAGATAGAAGCGGTCATAAAATGGAAACACCCAACAACGGTCACCAAGATACGAAGTTTCTTGGGATTGGCGGGCTACTATCGAAGGTTTGTCCAGGACTTCGCTAGAATAGCCACGCCTCTCACCCAATTGACAAAAAAAGGTGTACCTTTTATTTGGGACGATACTTGTGAGGCCAACTTTCAAGAACTAAAACAAAGACTAGTATCCGCCCCAGTGCTCACAGTTCCAGAAAGTTCTTTGGGATATGTGATTTACAGTGACGCGTCTAAAAATGATTAGGTTGTGTACTGATGCAACATGGCAAGGTGGTTGCGTATGCGTCACGCCAACTAAAAGATTACGAGAAAAACTATCCTACACATGATTTGGAGCTGGCAGCAGTAGTGTTCACGTTAAAAATTTAGCGACACTACATGTATGGCGAAAAGACCCAGATCTACATGGACCACAAAAGCCTAAAATATTTGTTCACCCAAAAAGAATTGAACATGAGGCAATGTAGATGGTTAGAGCTGGTAAAAGATTACGACATAGACATCCAGTACCACCCTGGAAAAGCAAACGTAGTCGCTGATGCACTGAGTCGAAAAGCAGTACACTCGTCAGCCCTCATCACCAGGGAGCCACGAGTGCGAACTGATTTCGAACGGGCTGATATAGTGGTAGTAACCAAAGAAGTTGCCGCCCTAATAGCCCGACTGATAGTGCGCTCCCCGCTTAGACAAAGGATCATAGACTCACAACGTGGGGATCCAAGCCTAAGTAAAATCCTAGACCAATTGAAAGTAGGCTCAGTGGACGGATTCTCTAAGTCAACAGATGACGGATTATTATGCCAAGGGCGTTTATGTGTCCCACCCACGAGCGAAATAAAGAATGAAATCCTAACTGACGCACACAACTCAACCTTCTTGATACATCCAGGTGGAACAAAGATGTATCAAGACTTGAAACAACACTTCTGGTGGCGAAGTATGAAAAAGATATCGTGGAGTACGTGAGTAAGTGTCTGGTGTGCCAACAAGTAAAAGCCCCTAGGCAGAAAACCGCCGGGCTACTACAACCTCTAAGTATACCGGAATGGAAATGGGAAAATATTGCCATGAATTTCATAGTAGGCCTACCCAAAACATTAAAGGGCTATACGGTAATCTGGGTGGTCGTGGACCATCTGACGAAGTCGGCTCACTTCCTACTAGGTAAGGCAATGTTGACTCTGGCAATTCGGAGGACAATGTCGACGAAAAATTTGCCGAAGGTTTCTTCGAAGGAAAAATTAGCGGAAGTAAAAGGAGAGAGGGAGAGAGATTCGCTGAGATTTGCTAAAGACTCGATATCTCATTTCCCTTCAGTTGAATAGTTTAAATAACACATCTAATTACAAAAATAGGAAAACTAATTATACAAAAATAGAACAGTGGACGAAGACTTCGCCCAAATTGGCCAAAAAATGGCACCTAGAATTACGCTCTTCCATTGGCGTAAATTCAGATGTTTTGAGAAACCTAACTAAATAAGGAACATGACTTTTATTTAATAATCTCCTCCTAAAAGCTGTACCTTATTATTTGAACTCCGATCTTTAAGCGTAGTTCTTCAAATTTCACCCGCGCCAGGGACTTGGTGAAAATGTCTCCAAGTTATTCCTCTGTTCGGATGAAATCAATCTTGATGAGCCCTCGAATCTGCACATTCTCGAATGTAGTGGAATCTAATTTCTATGTGCTTGCTCCGGTCGTGCAAGACTGGATTTTTTATCAGGGAGATCGTAGCTTTGTTGTCTACGTATAGTATTGGTGGATCGCTTTCTCTCCCGATGAGTTCTTCCATTAGTCGCTCAAGCCAGATCCCTTGTGTTGCTGCCATCGAAGCGGCAATGTATTCTGCTTCGCAGAAAGATAAAGCAACTACCTTCTGTTTTATTGATTGCCAGCAGATCGCGCCGCCTGAGAGAAAGTCACTATCACTGTAGCCGACCAGCTTGAGTTTCTCCTTTCCGCTCCCTGCACAGTATCTTACACCTCAGTCTCTGGTTCCGGTTACATAGCGTAGGATGCGCTTGACAGCCACTAGATGCTCCTCCCTAGGTGCTTCCATAAACCTGCTCACATATCCAACAGAATAAGCAAGATCAGGACGAGAGTTTACCAGATAGCGCAGACTCCCGACAATGCTGCGGTAATTTGTGGAGTCGACTGTCGTCGTAGTACCGGCCTTCCTTAGTTGGAGTCGGGCCTCCATTGGCGTCCTTGTAGGATTACTGTCCACAAGACCAGTTGTGTCCAGCAGCTTCTTCGCGTATACACTTTGGCAGATGGAGATGCCGGTAGAATTCTGTTGCACTTCGATGCCGAGGTAGTAGCTGAGCACGCCGAGATCGCTCATCTCGAAGTTTTTCGACATCTCCTTCTTGAACCTTCCGAGGACTTCCACGTCGCCTCCAGTGATTATGAGGTCGTCGACGTACACTCCCACGATCAGTCGCTTCTTGCCATGGCCGTGCGTGTACATGCCATGCTCAGAGGCACAACGTTTGAATTTCAGTGACAGTAGGGTACTGTCGAGCTTCGCGTTCAAGGCTCGTGGGGCTTGTCGAAGCCCGTAGAGTGCCTTGTGCAGGCGCAGTACCTTATTGGGGTTGTCGTTGTCAAGGAAGCCAGGTGGTTGTCAGACATAGACGGTCTCCTTCAGCTCTCCGTTAAGGAAAGCAGACTTTACGTCCATATGGTGAACCTCCCAAGAGTAATGTTCCGCAATTTCCAGCAAGAAATGAACAGAGGCGCAAATACCTCTTCGAAGTCCACTCCTTGCTTCTGGAAGTAGCCCTTCGCCATCAGACAGGCCTTGTGCTTCATAACTTCTCCTTTTTCGTTGCGCTTCAGTTTGAAGACCCATTTGAGCCCTATGGCTCGGTGTCCCGGCGGCATATCCTCCAGACTCCGATCGGTGTCCCGGCGGCATATCCTCCAGACTCCACGTCTGGTTTTCGGTGATGGATGTCATCTCCTCCTGCATTGCCTTCAGCTAGCACGGGTTCTTTTCTGCTTCGGCAAAGGTGTTTGGTTCATCTGCATTGATGACATGTAGTTCGGCCACTTCTTCGAGCTCGCGCGCTGCCAGTCCAGGTGGTTCACCTCCTCCCACTAGGTCATCCATCCTCCGGTACCTGGCCTCCAGATCAGTATCGTGATCAGCATCCAGCGTCGAATTCGCAGTCCGTGGTGTTGCGTATTCCTCCGGTACAAGCTCCAACGGCTCATCGGCTCGATAGGATGTTCGAGACGAAAAGGGTGTGCGCCTCTGATTGCTGGCAAACCGTGCACCAACTCCTCCTTCTGTAGCTTTTCTAGAACAAGAAAGTTTAAGTGCCCGTACCTTGCGTGCCACCTCCAAGATACCTCTTCGGTCTTGGCTGAGAGGCTGACGGGTTGCTGTATCTCTAACTGCAGGATGTAAAGACGGTTTGTTGTGCGCCTTGCCTGCGTGAGCAGCCATCGTTGATTATCGCAGATTTTGAGTAGTCCGCGCTCGATGGAAATGAAGCAGCCTGTCTCATTGAGTTGATCTAGGCTCACAAGGTTAGCCTTGAGCCTCAGGATGAAGTAGACATCGGTCAGGATGAAGTAGACATCGGTCAGCTTGTGATGCTCGCCTCCCTTGCTAACGAACAGGATGGTGCCGCACCCTTTGATCTTAACGACGGAGCCGTCGCCAAATTTCACCGTCCCGCGTATCCCCGAGTCAAGCTCGAAGAACGTAGATCTAGCCCCGGTCATATGGTTTGTTGCCACTGGATCGACCTGCCATTGGTCGACTCTTTCTTTTGATTCCCATCTTTCCCGGGCGTGCGCCCGTGGGACATCCATGGCTTCTTACTGCCTTTACGGCTGGAGGAGGGCCCGTTGCTCTCGTCGGTGTTGTCGCGGAGCTTTAGGCGTGCAAGTCATTCCTCCTCCATGAGGAGTAGACGGCCCTCCTTGTCAACAGCTGAAGCGGTATTCTTCTTCCGCTGCTCGACGTTCTGCCGATCCTCCCGGTACTCGATTGTTTCTCCTTCCTCTGGCTCGACAGCATGCCATAACCCTTGCGCGCCTATAGGTTGACGCGCATCAACAAGGCCCACTCATTGTAGTTGGAGAAACATCGGGTACTGAACGACGACAGTCGTTGTCTCCCTGATCACTCGCTCAATGACAACTCGACGCCCATCATCACGGCGTCGACCTCTTCGTGGTAGTGATGGAGATGCCGACACTTGGCGGCGGCGTGGAGGAGTGAGCGAGCCTGCTCGGGATGGACCCCACAATGTGCTTATTTTTGTACTTTGCATTTTCTTCTACTCAAACCTGAGACCTGTGTGTTGTTAGGTCGACGCTCTAACCACTTGAGCTATTCAACTTGATTGTTGATAAGATTGGCTCTTCTATAATGGTATACTACCGATCGCTTCAACGAGGCTCTGATACCACTTGTTGACTCTGGCAATTCGGAGGACAATGTCGACGAAAAATTGGCCGAAGGTTTCTTCGAAGGAAAAATTAGCGGAAGTAAAAGGAGAGAGGGAGAGAGATTCGCTGAGATTGTCTGAAGACTCGATATCTCATTTTCCTTCATTAAATGGTTTAAATAACAAATCTAATTACAAAAATAGGAAAACTAATTATACAAAAATAAAACAGTGGACGAAGACTTCGCCCAAATTGGCCAAAAAATGGCACCTAGAATTACACTCTTCCATGTTTTGAGAAACCTAACTAAATAAGGAACATGGCTTCTAACATATACAGTGGACAATTGGGTCCAACTGTATGTTAAAGAAATTGTGAGGTTGCATGGAGTACCGGTGTCAATTGTGTCAGATCGGGACCCGCGTTTTACATTGGCCTTTTGGCGCGGACTTCAAAAACCGCTAGGTACCCGCCTCGACTTTAGCACCGCCTTCCACCCACAAACGGATGGCCAAACAGAACGATTAAACCAAATTCTAGAAGACATGCTTCGGGCACGCGTTATGGATTTCACAGGGAGTTGGGACACCAAACTGCACTTAATTGAATTCTCTTACAATAACAGCTTCCAAGCAACCATCGGGATGGCACCCTTTGAAGCGTTGTATGGAAAACGATGTAGATCCCCATTGTGCTGGGAGGAAGTAAGAGAACGAGAACTGGTAGGACCCGAGCTGATCCGTGTCACCAACGAGGCAATAGAGAAAATTAGAGTAAGAATGCGTACCGCACAGAGTAGGCAAAAGAGCTACGCCGACGTTAGGCGTAGGAATTTAGAGTTCGAAGAGGGGGACCCAATGTTCCTAAAAGTAGCGCCCATGAAAGGTATTCTAAGATTTGGACGCAAGGGGAAGCTCAGCCCCCGATTCATTGGACCGTTCAAGATTTTAGAAAGAGTAGGTCTAGTAGCTTACAAACTAGCTTTACCACCTTCACTTTCAAGCGTACATGATGTATTTCATGTGTCCATGTGAAGGAAATATATTGCAGACCTGACGCACGTAATAGACTACAAACCTCTCGAAATTGAGGAAAATTTAAGTTACCAGGAGGAACCGATTAAAATTCTAGCCCAAGAGGTGAAAGCATTACGTAATAGGAGTATAGGTTTTGTTAAGGTATTGTGGCGTAACCACCAAGTCGAGGAAGCTATGTGGGAACGAGAGGAGGAAATAAAGGAAAAATATCCCGAGTTGATCCATGTGTTCGAGACTTTCGAGGACGAAAGTTCTTTTTAGGGGTAGGTAATGTAACGGAACGAAAAAAAAAATGAGGGTCGTCGGCAGAGCTGGGATGCCACAAATTGCGTCCCCGACCTTTAGCCACCCAAAAAGAACCTGCAAAGAAACGAAAACGGTGAGGAAAAAGGAGAAAGAACAGAAAATCGACAGAACTCCGGCGAAGCCGAACCGTACGAATCGACGTAAAAAAACCCCCATTTTACACCACAAAAGTAATCCCAGAATCCTTTACACACATCAGGAGTAGCTTTTAGACAAATCCGGTACGCTGAACACCGTCGTCAAGGAAGACGAAATGGCAGACTTCCGTGCTCCTCCAGATTCGGGAGTGTGAGGTCCTTACCAACGAAATCTGTACCAAAAATGGGGTTAGGGTGAAGAATAATCTCGGGAACAGAGGAAAAAAGAGGGGAAAAGGACGTCGGGATGACGTTGTCGAGGAGAGAGAGATCGCCAGAAAATCGTGCAAGCAGTCGGGCGAAGATGACGAAGTTCGACCCGAGATCCGGATTCGGCAACCCGAATCGAACCACGTCCCTTCGGTCGGCCCAGAACCGACATTACCCGCGGCCCAAACACCTCGGCCCTTCACCCGCGAGCCGACCCATCACCGCGCGGCCCGTTACTCGCGAACGGCCCGAGACCCACAAGCAACCTGTTAACCCGCGCCTCGACCCTAGATGCCTGCACATGCATCGCTCTCTGATTGTGCCACGTGGCACGTCTGTAGTGCGGCTCCGCGGCTTAATCGGCTCGGCGGCGGCTCCTCGGCTCCGGCAACTTATTCGGCTCGGAAAACCTGTTTTCAGCCCGTTTGACACCGTTCTGACCCTCCCAGACCTGGCTTCGGCCCTGTTTAAGGTAAAATGGAACATTTTAAGGTCGTATTTCACAAATTCCAGTTGGAAATTTATTATTATTTGTGAAATACTAATGAAAGTGACTAATGAACCAATAGGAACCAACCACCAACGGAAGCGTAGAACGTCCACGAGGAGCTAGGAGCTTACGTTATATTGTAGGGAATACTTCAGCTAAGGCCTACCAAGTAAGTGGCTCACCCGTCGTAGGTTACGCGTTAATTGCTGTATGTTAGCACGTGCTCGTGGATATGCACGTGTCATTAAATTGTATGCTAGCTTAATGTGCTTAAGTACGAAATCATGTGAAATGTATGATATGTAACGAAATGAGGATGAGAATGACATGTAAGCATGAAAATGTGACACGGGGTTATGTTCATTAATGATAACTGTAGGACTAGTGGGACCTCATGCATATTGTGTGTTCATGCATTTGGGGGGATACCCATATCCCATCACGAGGGTACGGACGCGTACATCCAATGGCAGGACAACGATCGTTATGCCCTGCATAGCGCTGCCGTGACGGTCCTAGTTTTAACGGGTCCCTGTATAAGGGCTCCCAGAGCATGCCCACCGGCTAGGGACAGTGGCCCAGCGGTGTGCGAACTAGCTGGTGAGCCCATACTCGCACGTATGGGCTGCGTGTAGAGTATATGGTACACGTCCACGATTACCTGTTAGGATTACACCGTAGGGAAAACGAAATGAAACGAAACGAAACGAAAGATAGGTCCCATCATCTCATTGCATGTATTTGTCGCATAACCCTGATAGGGGGTCACTTACTGAGTATTCTAGAAATACTCAAGCCTCGTGCTACTTTACTTTTGTAGATAAGGGCATGGCACCCATGTGACAACGACGGCGGCATCGTCCACCCCGGGACCGTGGCACATGCATAAGGTAGTTGTTTGTTTTTTTTTTTTTTTTCCTTTTTCCATTTTGTAGTCTAGGCTGAATTTGGTTGCATGATTAGTATAGGTTAGTATAGGTTGAAATGTATTTGCATAATAAACCATGGGGTAGAATAAAACATTCATTTTGGGTTTGGTTACTTTTCCTTTATTTCAATAATGTTTTCCCTTTTTCCCTTGTAATTTTTTTCCTCTGAGGTAATAAAAGGCGAGTGCGAGTCGCATTTATGAATAGGACTCATTTAATTATATTCCGCATTTCAATGTATAGTAATGACTTTAGATTAAATAGGTAAAATATTAGGGTCGTTACACCAGCCGTATGTGGTTTTAACGATAGGTCTCTAGATCATGAGTTTCATGTGTTTGTATTCTCTGATCTCAATAGTGAGGTCACTTACTGAGTATTTCTTAAAGTACTCAAGAAGTGTGTTACTTTTATTTAAAGTAAAGGCAAGGCACCCCTGTACGACTGACGACGACATCGCAAGTAGATACCATAGCACGTGCATGAAATAGTGGTATTATTTTCTTAGTTTTAGGTTAGTACAGGGTGTTTTTATATTTAATGTTTTACTTCATTTATTTATTTATTTATTTTATGTTGTTTGAAAGATGCTTTTCGACCATATAAGTCCATGACTGTGTTCTAAGATGAAGTTTTAAATGTTCAGTTTCGTATATGAGCTAGACTATGATAACGGTTGCGACTTTATGTTAGTAGAAATCTAAGGTTGTTGAATGACCTAAGACTCTAGAAGTAAAATATGAAAGATGACCTCAATGATAAGCTTAAAAGGATTCAAGAGATTCCATGAACTTAAGAGTTACAACAAATATAATGTCATTATTGACTCAGCTCATGAAGATGATTTGTTACACGAATAAGAAAATTTTAATTTAGGGTCATTGATTCTAAGCATGCCATGACTATGGAGTGTTACCGGTGTGCATTTCCCTAAGGTTAGCTCATGAGATTATGACAAACGTTAAAGATGGAGTTTACTAATTCTTTTCGAAATCCGAAGATAAAAAGTTCCTACGGAATCGAACCCCTGGATCATCTATCAATTGCTCTTAGTATTCTACGAGAGAAGTCTTCTATGAGATCCGAGAGTATGTTAGAAAGAAAGAAATATATGAATCCTTCTACCATACTCTTATTGTTATTGAAGTGTATCCAATTGTACTCTATAAAACTAGAGGTTGAATATAGATGAATCTACAATATATATCTTTCTATTAGAGATATCATCTCAATTACATATATGTCTAGTTAATGAAATATACATCGTGGCCCGTTTTCTGGATGTTAAATACCATTGGATGGGTTACTTTTTATTGGCACTGGAAGCACATCACATTATGGCAAGGTAACGTTTCACAGTTTAATGAATCTTCCACTTATTTGATGGGATGGTTAAGAGATTATCTATGGTTAAACTCTTCACAACTTATCAATGGATATAATCCTTTTGGTATGAATAGTTTATCAGTCTGGCGTGGATGTTCTTGAGTGTGCCGGTTCTCCAGATAATAGAGGGGGTCTTCCCATTAGTCAGGGATATACTTGGTTGGTATCTAGATTCACCTGGGGAGGAATTTCTTGGATGTCGAGTCAGTTCGAAAGCCAGTCCCCACAGGAGCATAAACAAAGCGAGCAGGCCAGTAGTAGATCCAGGATTAGTACCCTTCTCAGTTCTATACTCAGCAGGAGCAGCAGAAACAAAGGTTGAAGCATCACTAGAGGCATAGGTGGGAACATATATATTATGATCCACCAGTAGCATCTAAGTAAGCTGCATACCTTCCTGCAGCCGCTTCAGTCCTTTCTGTTGATGGAACAGTTAATTAAGGACTTGAAATTGACCGATAGTGATGCTGGTAGATCTGCTACCTAAGTCTTCGCTGATGCCTATAGCTTTCCCCCTTTGCCGGGTGGTATCGCTCACTAAATGCTGGGTCTACTGTTGCTGAAACTACTTGTTAAGGGTAAACCATAGGAACTACTGCATCTGTCTCTGCCACTGATGGATCATATGCAACTCTAGCCTCTGCTAGCTCTAAGTAATATCTTTTCTCTCTATTTTCAGGTCTGCAAGGGAGTTGATGTTGGTATTCGAGCTAAAGCTCCTAGAATCACTCTCGGTAAAAGGCACTCGAGCAACTAGTTTCTGTTATTTCAAACAGCTAAGACTGGTATTTACCCTTATGGCATTTAACTGACATTCTACCATTGAAAGAAAGAGCGGATAGTTGCATTCGAAGAACTGATACAAAGATTGAAGAATTCCTGGTACTAGCGGTTCTTTCCTTTTTAAGAGAGAATGTTGAAGGCAAGTAAAGCACTAAGACAAAGCAGCAATAAGACAAGTTTAAGACAACCGGTGGTAATGGCACCTTACTTAGAAAAGGCGGGGGTATACCGTTCAACACAAAGGTTATGGAGATTGAACTGGCTTTGTTAGTGAGAGCTAGCTTTAAGGCTAACTAGCGAGTAGTTGCATAAAGTAGTCAGTCACTAGGTTCAGTAGTATATTCTTTTGATCCAAACCCCGAGACTTCCATCCGCCAGCAACAAGCCTAAGCAGGCCTAGTAGCTTTCAGATTCCCCTATGAGTAGCCTTCTTCTTTCTTACTTCCGTCTGTGATTTCGTGCCATTTTCAGTAGTTCCTTAGCTTAGTCAAGTAGGGATGGGGAGCTGATAAGCCGTAAACAAGCATTATATGAATGAATCCAGGGCGTAAGTCAGAATAGAATCTCAGTCTTTTCCAAGCCATTAGGTGAGGTCAATCTGATTATCTAGTCTTTTAATTAAGTGTTCTCTACTCGCAACCTGACTCCGCTTCTGGCCTAAGGAGAAGTTAGACTTGTCATCAACATTGGTAGCAGGGTTCTCTTTGGGTAAGTACCGAAAAATGGAAAGAGAGTACAAACTGTTTATGTAGGAGTAATTAATAAAAAAGTAGTGATTGGTGATAGATCATACCGATAGGAGAAAACGCTTTCTTCTCTTATTCACAATTTCTAGTTAGAAAAAGTTCAAGCGTAAAAAGACTATACTAGCAGCGCTTATTCCAAGATGGATATTGCTGCGCTTACTGATTCAATCACAGCTGATACGCATTCAATTGCAAACAGAACACTGGTTAATTAAACTGTTAGCAAATCTTTACCCCTAGCGGCCTATTCTTACGTAGCTGATTCTAGACCAGCCGATGAAATTGCAGCTACTTCGAAAAGCCTATTTAAGCGGCTATGTAAAGGGACCGGCTTCCCAGAAAGGTTAATGCCCTAGGATTGGACTCATCCCCAGTTTCCACAGATGGAGGGGCGAACTCCTCAACAAAAGAGGTGGCATCTCCTTCTACTTACTTTGGATACTCACTCAGGCCTTTAAAGGGCAAATACTGAAACGAGTTTGAGCAGATCATCCCGGTCTTCCTTCTTGGTTTTGGAAGTTCCAGGGTCTATCTTTCTAGTAAGGCTGGACGTAATATCTACTTCCCCTTGTTTGTGGAGTGAGAATGAATAAGGAAAGGAGGATTGACTGACAGTTCACTCTCATTATTCTTTCGGCTTCACTTTCTAATTACCTCTCACCCTAAATACCGGGAAAATGGCCCTAAAAATAGGGTAAAGCGTCAATTTCTGAATAAAGGGTCTTTACCGGAGTTCAAGAAGGATCAGATCAAGAATAGAATCAAATTAACTTTTTTGCATTGTTATTAATACTCTTCAACTTCGATGAAAGTACTTAACTGAATCGAGTCACAATCTGATTATTTAGCTTGCTTGAAGCATGGATTGCTATTGGGGTTGACTCGATGGACATAGAATGACAATAAAAAATTTCACAAAACAAAACAAGAAGTATTTAAAACATAATATACATACACTATAGCAAAATAGAGCTAAAACAAAACATCAAAATAGAAAGAAGGTTAGAGGTTAGTGTGAGGCTTGTCTATGTCATCCCCTCTAGAGTCCGCCCCCATCCTTGACTAGCTTCTTATCTACTTATCGACTTTTAATCATGTCCCCTATATTCTAGGGTACCACACTATTTTAAGACTTTTTCTTATTCTTGTCCTAAGAACTTAGGCCTCTAGATTCTGTACTTGAATTCTAAGTTGTTGTCATGATCTAGCCAAAGGATTTTTGTCTTGTATTATGAGGTTTCGATCTTGGTTCTGATCTAAAGTCTTTAGGTTCTTAGTGTTGAGAACTTGATCTTGATCCATGTTCTAGTTTTTATCCTTGCTCTTGACCTTAGTCTTGTTCTTGGTTCTTTCTTTAGTTCTTTTTCAATTCCTTAAGATACTCCCCTAGGATTTACGGTATGAGTCATGAACCTAACAACCTATGTTTAAGGCTTCATCTATTCAAAGCAACATAGTCTGTACCTACGTCCAAAATTTCTTGCATTCTAAGCAACGTAGTATGAACCTACATCCAAGGTTTCATGTGTTGTCTGCTATACAGAAAGCTATGCCCAATGCCTATTACATTCTAAGTGTAGTTTGAAACCTGCGTCCAAGGCTTTTTACGTTTAAAGCAATGCAGTTTAAAACCTATGCCCAAGACTTCTCATGTTCCAAGCAACATAGTCTGAATTCCTACGCCCTGTTAGAAATCACAACCCTCCACAATGGTATGAAATTGTCCACTTTGGGTATAAGATCTTATGGACTTGCTTTTGGTTTCTCCAAGAGGCATTGTACCAATGTAGATGTATTTCTTACTTATAAACCCATGATCATCCTCTAGATTAGCCAATGTGAACTAAAAAGAACTAAAATCCACGGCACGGTTCAACAACTTATCTATTTAATATCTCTCCGCCTAACTTTC
Source organism: Cucurbita pepo subsp. pepo (assembly GCF_057944985.1). Lineage (NCBI taxonomy): Eukaryota > Viridiplantae > Streptophyta > Magnoliopsida > Cucurbitales > Cucurbitaceae > Cucurbita > Cucurbita pepo. Next base: position 190,374 of record NW_028257910.1, on the reverse strand, counting down.
CTCATTATTGTTAATTTTCAAGTTGCTCCCTGGTTTTTACACCATAACACTTTGCATAAATTTTGTTTAATTAGGTGAAAATCATTGACACCAATTTGAAAGATACCATAAACTCACTTAATTTCCAGTGACAAAAGTAACCAAAAGAAAAAAAAAAAAAAAAGTTATCTATGGAATTGATAATTTACTTATTATTTGCTACTGGTGACAGTGTATATAGACATTACCGAGCGATCAAGTTTTTGGCACCGTTGTCGGAGAACCTAATTTAGTTACTTGTTTTAGATTACAGTGAGTTCGAGGAAAAGAGAAGTCATAGTAAGCTAAATTTTCTGCTACTAAACTTATTTGCTAAACTTACTGCATAATTGAGTGTATGAACCTACCTACAGGTTCAAAATTTATTTTGGATCTCGAAATAAAGAGAACCTTTAGGCAAAAGTTGATGGATCAATGGTTGAAAATGACAGAATAAATATACAACAAATAAGCCTTGGAGCCCAACTGAATCAGGAGTTTGAAAATCTAGCAGTGATTGCTAATTCAGAGAGAATCACTATTAATTCTATTCATTTAGCAGATGAAAGAGAAAGTAAATGACAGAGAAAGAGCAATTAGAGCATATGCACACCAAGCCGTGGAAGAGCTAATTCCGTACAATATCAAACCAAAAATACAAGCAATTACTTTTGAGATAAAACTCGTGATGTTCCAAATATTGCAAGACATTGGACAATTTCATGGACTACTGTTAGAAGACCCTCCTACGTCTAAAGTCAATTTTTGTGAGTTAGTAACTCATTTCAACTCAAAGGAGTGGATAGGTTTATTCCCTTGTTCTACGAGGGATTGTGCTGAATCATGGTTAAATACTTTAGCACCGGAAACAATTGATTCATGGAATAGTCTAGCAGAGTCATTCTTGATCAAGTATTTTTCACCCACTAGAAACGCATGGTTAAAAAATGAGATTGTTTCATTTCAACCGTTTGAAGATGAAACACTAAGCGAAGCTTTAGAGAGATTCAAGCATGAAAACGTGACACGGGGTTATGTTCATTAAATGATGACTGTAGGACTAGTGGGACCTCATGCATATTGTGTGATCATGCATTTGGGGGGATACCCCTATCCCATCACGAGGGTACGGACGCGTACATCCAAATGGCAGGACACGCTGCCGTGACGGTTTTAGTTTTAACGGGTCCCGGTGGGCCCCTAGAGCATGCCCACCGGCTAGGGAAAGTGGCCCAGCGGTGTGCGAACTAGCTGGTGAGCCCATACTCGCACGTATGGGCTGCGTGTAGAGTATATGGTACACATCCACGATTACCTGTTAGGATTACACCGTAGGGAAAACGAAACGAAACGAAACGAAACGAGACGAAACGAGAAATAAAATGAAACGAAAGATAAGTCCCATCATTTCATTGCATGTGATTGTTGCATTTAACCCCAATAGTGGGGTCACTTACTGAGTATTTCTTTAAATACTCAAGCCATGTGCTACTACATTTTTCAGGTTAAGGCAAGGCATTCCTGTACAGCTGACGACGGCATCGCAACTTGAGATCATGGCACATGCATAGGATAGTGGTATTTATTTTCTTAGACTTAGGATAGAATAGGATGTTTTAAACTTACGCTTATTTATTTTATTTCGGGGTCTTTTGTTGTGTCGTTTTAAAAATGTTTTCGAAACACGTAAGTCCATGGCTATGTTTTAAGACAAAGGTTATGTTTTATGGAAGGTAAATGAAGTCTTCCGCATTCAATGTTTATGGTATGTATACAGTAGCGACCTTAAATTAAGTAGAAAATTTCGGGTCATTACAGTTGGTATCAAAGCCCTAGGTTATAGATCTTGTAGACTAGCCTACGATGTAGGCTTGGCATGTTCCATGGTCCCACCGTCGGTGCCCCGTCTCCGTCAGGTATGTCTTGCGTTAGATAAGAAAATGAAATGTCATTGATTGTGTATGTTGTTATTGCTTGGTCATTATAAAATATAACTCATAATTGGACTTTTACTCTATTGATTGTATTATAATTTACTGCATTCATGTTAGCTTAATTCTATATTTATTTTAATTTAGAATACGTTATGTTTATCTTACCTGGAATGTGAATGTAAATTGTTGTATTGATGATGTTTAGATTTATTGAGATTATTGCTGGGAATGAGTAGATTTAATTTTAGTAAGCTACTAAATGTTAGCGTATGCGTGAAAATGATTTTGCTAAGCAAGATCATATGTTTTAGTTAGACGTGTTGAACATAGATAAACTACACAGTCTTATGACCATAGAGATGGGGAGGACTGTACCAATGTATACGGAAGAGTAAATAGTTTTAGATGAAATAAAATGACATAAGAAGCTTGATAGATGTCAATATCCTATAGTATACTATAGATATTAAAAGTTGTAGTGTCTGAAAGAAAACTTTATAACTTTGAAGTATGTAAAGATGAAATTAAAGTACCTGTAAAAAAAAGTTGAGTTAAAGACCATAAAAGTTTAAAACATGTATACTTAAATTAATTGGTGAATGACATAAGTGTCGTTAATGGAAGATGAGCTTTGTTAGTACTCAGATGTAGAAAACTTTCCTACCTTAATAAGGCTTGAAAATATATAAAAAAACAATAATAATACAACCGCAATGTCACGACCTGAAATACATAATCTTTAAGCCATGACTATCATGAAATATGACATGTAATGTATAAACGAGAAATTCAAGGAAATCATTTATTTCAAAAGAAAAACGTATCTTTATTAAAAGGACATAAGTGCCTAGGTAAAAACAAGAAAAAAAACATTAGGGACAAAGTGTACTATTCAGTATACTAGATTGACGCCCCGGGACACGCTTCCTCTATGACAACCCTCATCGATCGACGCGCCCTCTCTTGACTCGACGCCTCACGTACCTGAAAAAAAAAAGGTATAACAGGAATGAGTATAAAAATTATACTCAGTAAGCCACCTACTTGTAGGCTCTTATCACACCCTAAACTTAGCAAACGATCACGGACTTTCCTTTGGCTCTAGAACAACTGAATCTGGCCTTACCTCATTAGGGCTTACCCCCTTGGAACTTGTCCCTTCGGACTTCTTTGGTTCTTAGACCTTTTATTTAAACCCATAGAGTTCCTTTTATGCTAACCTGTGTTGGACTGGTGCCTTGCGAGTGGCTACCTCGGCATGGGTATGAGATTACCTGAGGTCTCGCCTAGGAAGTGAGCTGCAACCCCCTAGACCCATGATAATCCCCCTATATTTGGGAAAACTACCTCCCCTATTCCATCTAGCTAAACGGTCAATTACGACGTGGGTATCCCGTTTCCCATACTAAACGGCTATCGAGCAGTCGAGTCCTGATCAGGAACCCGCTATTCCCCCACGAAGCTATATCACCATCCACACACAAATAGCCTAAGGGTACTCTAAAGGTGTTTCATGTGCCGTGATGGTCTATTAAACTAATAGGGAAAGGTTAAGTCTATCCCTTGGTGGCTTGTCACTCTAACCATAAACCTCTAGTCTTATTCATAAAGGTGGCCATGAAATTAACTGAGTACGTACATAACTATTATCCAAAATCCTCAAACACATTTCATGCAAAGTAATCATACAAGCTCAACGGGGTGATAACATCCATCAACTCCCGGAGCACAGAGTTCGCAATTTCCCATCCTCCATTCAGCAAAAAGATATACATATGCATAAAAAGCGGGAACTAAAAGCATATAAGCAGTATCCAAGTAACTCTCATAACAAATCACAACATACATCTTACTTTCAATAATCTATTTCCTACGATCATTACGGAAAGCTACACCCTAAGATATTCAAACTAGCATGCATGCATCCCAAGCGGTTCCTACAAGTATTACTTCCTAAAATTCCGTGTGGTAACTTACCTGGATGCTACGTGCCCTTACGCAGCGTTTCCACACACTTGGCGTATCGAAAGGGGGTGATTTTTCCTCAATTAGGTCCTATTTCATACAAAAATGGAGTTAGGATATGAATCAGGAGGAAACTAGGGAAAACAGAAGTCGATCGGGCCAAAAATCAGCTTACACCCGCCTCCACGCGCCAGCCACACGCCGGGGAGCAGCCACTCGCAGATCCCACACGCGAGTGTCACGTGCCCAAAGATTTCTGCAGTTGCGGGTCGCGGGTTCGGGTCGAAAGCAGTGAATCGGGGGACCGCGAGTCGTCGGCTTGGTTCGGTTCGCCGTGCGGGTATCGGGTCAGCCGAGGAGCACAGGTCGGGTCGTGAAGTCGGGGACGCGTGTCGCAGAAGAGCTGGAGCTGCGTTTTCCCAGGGGGCGCTCGATGCGTGTCCGGAGGCGATTGGCGCATGCGGCCCTCTAGCTGGTTGCCACGTGGTACGCCAGCGGCTTCTCCCTCCTCCTAGCAGAGAATCAAAGTTTTCCGATTAGTTTTCCGAGGTACTCTCCATTTTCTATCTTTCGATTCTTAATCCAAACAGAAATGGTTTCTTCAACAACGTTTTAGATCATCTATCAACCTACGTGCTAGTATTTCTTTCTTGATTTTTGCTTAGTCATACGGTGAGTTATGAGCGTCAGAAAGAGTCTGGTAACATCCTTACCGTTCTTGGAAAGGTTCTCAGATCTCGACGTTTCGTCCGATTTCCTCACCAAAATCAGCGGCGGATTTTCCCTAGATGGAGGTAGAAGACTTAAACACTCTACTCCTAAACAAAGATCTCAGATCTGGGAGGTATAGTTCGAAATCTTACCTTGTGGGTTTTCTCTCTAATCTTGACGAAAGAGGAGGAAATCTCAACACGAGTTCTTACTTCACTCCAAGAAGGGCTCCAGAGTGTAGGTCTTAGTAGGGAATGGATTCCGTCGGCGACTCCCCGATGAAAACTCCGGCAAATCAGTTTTCTCTCTCAAACTTTCTCTCAATTCTTTCTCTCTCAAACTTTATCTCAATTCTTTCTCTCTCACTCTTCTTTCTTTTGCAGGAACTCTGAGGAGGACGCTCAAGACCCCTATAATGGGCTGAGGGGTAAAATGTCCATTTTGCCCCTCGGCCGTTTTTCTTTTTTTTTTTCTTTTTTTTAAACGTTACACGCAATTATGGAAGTTGTGAGATGATTTAAAAGTGTCGAGCCACAATTTGGATGAGGCATTACGATCATGGTCAACATTTTAGAGGTATATGGAGACGGACTATGATATGAGATTGTCAAGGTACCTTAAATTTAAGAAACCATGATTTAAAATGAACTTGGGTGGGGGATACACGAGGATTAAAGTGGGACATTGTCTCTAAATCAACTAAAAGTTTTGTGGTAATCCTCCTTAGGGTATACGAATGTACTCAGGAAGCTCAACATAAACAAATTGTTGTAGAAAATTACCAATCAATTTTTTTTAGCAATGTTAACCTAGTTAAAAGGTATTACTATAGAAAAGTTTCAAAACTGCCATTTTAAGTTTGATTTTCAAGTATCCCAAGTTTTATGGCATTTGAGAATATCCACCATGCTTATATAATACCAATTCTTAGAAGAGAATTTTGTTAAGCCCATTCTTCATATTACAAAGGCGTTGAAAGGGTTGTGTTGTCTTTCCGTTATGGTTATAGGAGTATTAATTTGGACTGTACTAGATAAGGTATACCAAGAGAAAAGCCTATTTGACAATGTGTCCTATGAAAGTTACCAAATCCTCAAACTCTAGCTTGACCACAAATCAAATACAGGAAGTCGTTCCTAGATCCATGTGATTTACTAGTGCATTCTATTTGCATTGCGATAGGGTGGAGTTCTTAACTAGTTTAATGTCACGATTTTGACTCCAAAAATTTACTAGAATTAGGGTAGGTAGCCAAAAGAAAAGAAGTATTACAAATTTCTTGATTTTGTATGGGAAAATAGGCAAATTTGTATATGGAATTCATCTACAAAGATAGACATTAATGATGAACCAAATCAAGTGGACACAAACAATAATGAGGAAAGGAAAACAATACTTTCTGTCTTTTTAATTATTAAAAATATAGAGAACGAACAATTTTAATTGGAAACATTCCTCTAATGAATTTTCAGGGAACTCCTATAGTAAATGGACTATACAGAATTGTGATCAGTCAAATATTGCAAAGCCCCGGTATCTATTACCGGCCAGAATTGGACTGTAACGAAATTTCGGTCTACACCCGCACCGTAATATTTTATTGGGGAGGAAGATTAAAATTAGAGATAGATCGAGAAGCAAAGATATGAGCGCGTGTGAGTAGGAAACAGAAAATATCTATCCTAGTTCTACCATCAGCTATGGGTTCAAATCTCAAGAGAAATTCTCGAGAATGTTTCTAACCCGAAATTTTTCTTTGTATTTCTTTAATGATAGGGAGAGGAGAAAAAAAATGGTTCAAAAGAAAATGCCACTTTGGATATTTAAAAATGAGATTTTGAGAATGTATGGACAGAAAGGTCAATGAGTGAACCTTTAGCTAGGTTTAGAAAATTTGATTTGGAGAACAATGTAAAGCAGAAACTAAATTTTTAGATTGAAAAAAAAAAAATGAGAAACTATTCAGATTGAGTAAGTTTGCCAACCTTATTGTATATGCGAACATTTATTTCAATGAACTGCCTGAGCCACAAACCAAAGATGAATTAGGCTGTCCATGAAATTTTAGAAGAAGACTCAATATGGCATGATAAAGTTATGTACGAAATTTGTTGACCATTAGGTTATGATAACGGGCTAAACCAGATGTAGGTGTAAAATGACTAAAATACCCTATAATTACCTACCACTAGTTTATGACCAAAGTGACCTCTAAATGACATGAAATTTGATGAGGAGCCTTATGACATAGTGTAAAGGGATTACACAAAGTTACAAGGCCATTGGAATATGTTGAAGAATTAAACCAAGATTTGGGGGTAAATGACCAAAAAACCCTTTTGGAGTATGAATTAAGATTTAAAATACCTAACTATCTAACAAAAACCTTATAACGAATCAAAGATTTTATGAATACAAAGTGATAGGCTTATGAAAGTTTTATACATGCAAATAAATGTTTATGACTCATACAGATTAGGGTATACTTGTTAAGAATTTTTACTTAGTGGTACTTGAAAACTTGATAAAGAACTCTTAGAACAGGGACTCGAGTTATTCCAAGATTAAAGCACTTTTGGGGATAAAAGTTTCTTTTAGAGGGATATAATGTAATACCAAAAAATAAATAAAGAAATAAACAAATAGAAAAAAAAAATAGTTAAAAAAATAATAATAATAAAAAATAAGTTAATTAATTAAAATTAAAATAAAAAAAAAATCTTTCCCCACCTCTCTCCACTAGCCTCTCATCTCTTCCCATGATTATCTCTCTTCGACCCATCTTAACGTGAACTGCAAAAAAAAAAAAAAAAGAAAAAAAAAACATGGCCTCTCATCTCTTCCCACAATTATCTCTCTTCAACCCATCTTACCAAAAAAAGAGAAGTAAAATGGCTTTCAACAGATTGCAGATTACGGTAAACTCAGATTTCCTTTTTCTTTAAAATCCTAGATCAGATTTCCTTTTTTTAGAGTTATGGTTATTACCGTTTGTAATAATCAGATCCCATATAGAATTATTAGATTTTTTATTCAATAAAATTTTAGGTGGCAGATCTATAATCTAAAAGATGGTAGCTGTACTCAAAATTGGCCAGTAATATCTGTTTACACCATTGAAAAACCTATTTACATAATGAAAAAAAAAATGAGAGAGAGAGAGGAAGGGAGATTGAGAAAGATTTGTTAAACAGTATTTAACAATATCAGAGGGTAGCCAGCTCCTTTAGCTCCTTTAAATTTTGTCTAACAGGAAAGATCAGAATTTTTATCAGAGGGCAGTAAGCTTCTTTAATTTTGTCTAACAGGAAAGATCAGAATTTTAAGATGGCCAATGTAAATTAGGGAAATAATTTTATAGAGTTCAAACTTGAAACTGAGATCATGAGCTCATATAGGTTGACTCGGATTTCAAAGGACGGAATCGAACTTTCATTAAAGATATATTTGTGACAATGACTTAAGCGAGCCAGGTAAGTGACCTTACTATCGGCATGGTTATATTTGATGTTGACACGTGCCCTGTGGTTCTGCACGTGTCATATATATTGATATGTGTGAATTGTCTGTGGATCGATATGCTTCCTATATGTTATGTTATGTTATAATATGTGGTTTGTATGATAATAATTATGGTACGATGTGCTCAAGGATATGTTTGAGATAGGGTACTAGAAGGATGCACAAAAAGAAATGTAACGATAGGAGTAAGATACGTTCATGAAACGTTAGAGTTAGGTTACATACCGGAGTGCTATGGGTAGAAGAGATTGATGAAAGAATACGGTTAGGTTTGTTGAGTTTTATGTCCTAAAACTCATAGTTTGTAAACAAAAAAGATATTCTATTTTCAATAAAGTTATTATTGTTGTTTATTCAGTAAAGATTGTTATTGAATAAAGTGAACTTTACGATCATTAATCTGAATCCAATAAACTAAGAACATTCTGGCTATAGTATGATTACTTGAACTATATGTAGAGACATAAGAGTGGATCAAGTTCAAGTATATAGTCAAAATAATCTATAGTATAAGGATAAGGCTGAGTACCTTATTCTGGGGACACTATGGATGCGGCCCACTTTTGTATATGATATAAACAATGTGATCACTAAATTGTACATGTGGAGACATGTGAGTGGGGCCAAAGATCGGACCATGAAGAAAACCACTCTCACTTTATAATGTCGTTTACTATTGAGACTGATTTTCTTTTCATTCGATAACCTAGGTAACTCGGTTTTAATCCTGAGCTAACCATGAACTCCTGTTTATTCGGAATTATCCTTAGATTTGCATGGGTGAGAGTGGCTCTAGTTCGCCGACTTAATAGGCCTCCCATTTCAGGGGTAAGACTGGGTGAATGGCTGGGGACGTGGGGTGATAGATGGAATTCACTCCTACCCACTTTTAGGGACAGAAGAGAGGTAGTTCCCTTAAGCACTGACTCCAGGTCTTGAACAAGGGGCCCCACCCTCTCATTGGTCTGAGAGGGATTCGGTTTACTGGTTGGACCACAAACCAATTGTTCATTAGAGGATCAGTGAGACATAAGGAACAAGAAGTAACTTTAGGGGTAAAACGGTAAATTGACCCAGCTCTAGTTACGAATAACCTGTGAAGGATCGACTTACTAATCATGGTTATATCAAATGGACAGAAATATATCTATAGTGAGGGGAGTGCAACTACTAGGCTATAGTGGAGTGTCCTAGTAGTTAACGAATGTTGGTTAACAAGGTTAATGAGTTTAGCCGGTTAATCTTGGATCGTTGGAGCCCATGATCTATAGGTCCATTAGGTCCCTCTGCTAGCTCATATCGGACTAAACCATAGAACAGTGTGACGAGTGAGTTTGAAGTGTTCGAATTCAAATTAGGGAATATGCACTACATATATACGATATATTTAACCGCATTTTTGTTTTATTTACAAATTAAACAAAAGGAGAGAATCTGAGATATTTAAATAAGATTTAAATATCTTAATCAATTATGTGTCGGAATTGATTGGGATTGGCATTTGAATTAATATTAAATATTAATTAAATAGTTTAATTAGTCATTTAATGTTACTTTAATTTGAAATTAATTATTCAAATTAATTGTTGAATTAGAATGAAGAAAGTCAAAATGTTCTGTATTGGCATTTGTTGTTTTTTCTTCATTTTCAATAATGTTCTGTTCTTTTTCCTTGTAACCATTTTCTTTTTCACGGGGTAGTAAAAGGCGAGAGTGAGTCACATTTATGAATAGGGTCCAATTAATATATATTCCACATTTCAAGGTATAGTAATGACCTTATATTAAATAGGAAAAATATTAGGGTCGTTATAGTTGGTACCAGAGCTTTAGGTTATAAATCTTGTTGACTAGCCTACAGAGTAGGCTTGGCATGTTCCACGGTCCAATTTCCAATGCCCCATCGTTGCCAGGTACACCTTATGTAGAATGAGGGATGTATGAGCTTTGTGATATATTTAACGTGGTTGGCTTTAAATGATGCATGACATGATACTGTATGAAAAGGTGTTGATGTTATCTGGTGTTGATGTGATCTGATGTAATGCATGTCTTTACGTTATGATATTTATGTTTTTTTGTACATATGAATTATATGGTAGGATGTAGGGAATGTTGTAAATCATAAACTTAGCTAGAATCCTTTTCTTGGTTTCTAGAACTATGCCGCACAGAGGACGTAGAAGAGGTAGGAGAGGGAGAGGACGACTTCCCATTAGGAGAGGAGGAAGAGGAGACGCCGATAGAAGTTCTTCCCAAGAGTGGTCGACTACCGGCCCATATGCGTTTGTACCACCTCCTGAATACGCACCTCCCCACAAACCGTACCACCTCCTGAATATGCACGTCTCCCACAAACCGTACAACCTCTTGAATATGCACCTCCCCCACAAGCTCTACCCCCTCCTGAGTATGCACCGCCTCCTCAAGCTGCACCACAGGCCAGGTTAGACCCTGCCAAAAAGTTACTGTTGGAATCCCTCCAAAAAAACTATGCAAACCATGCTAGACACACAACAGGCCACGTTGTTGGCTACGCAACAAGTCGCGACAATGGCCACGCAACTAGCCAACGCGGCGGCCCCGCAACCGGTGGATGCGGTAGCTATCCAACTGGTGAACAACCCGCACCTGGATAGGGGTGCGAGTTGGTTAAAGGATTTCAGGCGGTATAACCCCGTCCTTTTGTCGGTTCAAAGGAAGATCCCACAGCGGCTCAGATGTGAATTGCAAACATGGAAACGACCTTTGAATCAATGAGATGCCCTGATGAACATAAGGTGGCATGTGCGACATACGTGTTACAAAAAGATGCAGAAGTGTGGCGGTCGGATGATAAACAGAGCATCAACCTGGGCGGGGGAATTACAACGTGGGAGACCTTTAAGGAAGCCTTTCTAAAATACTATTATCCAAAGGAAACCCATATAAAGAAAGAGTAAGAGTTTAACCACTTAACCCAAGGTGATCGCATGGTGGATTAGTACGACCAAGACTTCATGAGATTGAGAAGGTTTGTACCGTCTTTAGCTGACACTGAAGAGAAACAGACAGAAAAATTTGTGTTAGGATTGAATCCGAAAACCTGCCGCATGTTAGAGGCCTTTAACCCAAAAACCTATGAAGAGGCCCTAAGGACGGCCAAGGCCTTAGAGGAACCCCCAGAGGAAAATTAAACGGAGCCAACGGTCGTCGCAGGGAGGAAACGCCCTGTCGTGGTTGATACCACAGAATTCCAACCACCATCCCAGAGACCTCGATATCAGAGTAGGCCACCTACTCCACCCCCAATAGGCCGATACCTAGCAATGGAGAAGCCCCTGTGCCGTAACTGTGGAAAACAACATGTTGGGAGATGTTTGGCGGGCTCAGGTATGTGTTATATCTGTGGTCATGCAGGTTATGTGGTCAAAACTTGCCCTGCAAAGAGCCCGGGAAATCCAAGGGAACCCCTTAGAGGACCGGTCATCTGAGAGCCCACCATACAAACCCGCCCACAGACCAGGGCATATGTAACGACCAGTAAAGAGGCGGGAACATTTGGCACCGTGGTGACAGGTACGCTTTCTATACTAGGACACTTTGCATTGACATTGTTTTATTCTGGTTCTACCCATTCCTTTATTGCTTTAAAATTTGTTAAACAAGCAGGGTTCGTAGTAGAACCCTTAATGCATGCATTGTCGGTCGGTACCCCAGCAAGGGTAGACTTAGTTATAAAAAATAGAGTAAAGGACGGACAAGTGGTAATAGCTGGACAAACCATCCACGTAGACTTAAAGGTAGTGGATATGACGGATTTTGACGTCATACTAGGAATGGAATGGTTAGCCGAAAACTTTGCTAGCATAGATTGCCATAAGAAGGAGGTGATATTCACACCTCCCAACGGACTTACCTTTAAGTTTAAAGGAACCTCCACAGGTACCACCCCAAAAATAATATCGATGATGAAAGCTAGACGCCTGATCCAACAAGGGGGGTGGGCATTTCTAGCCTGTGCAGTAAATACAAAAGGAAAGGAAAAACCCATAGATACAGTACCCATAGTAAACGAATTTATGGATGTCTTCGTGGAGGACATCCTGGGAATTCCCCCATCGCGAGAGGTAGACTTTGGAATAGATCTGGAACCAGGAATGGGACCCATCTCTAAGGCTGCTAGATAAAACCTGAGTTTTTCATTTTTCCTTATTTAGATTCACACGATTTCAGAATAACTCCGTTTGACCATTTGACAAACACGTCGAATGGATCACCAAACTTTTAAATGGCAAGTTTGTAGGGAGTGGCACAGATTTAGTTGGCCACTCTACAGGCATTTTTAGGATGATTTATATTTAAATAGGAAATCTGTTTAGAATATTAAATAACCTGATTTTAAGCGCAGTCAAAATTTCAGCTTCTCACTTTGTTATTTTTACGCATTTTATTTTTTCTTCCAACAACCTCTTGTCGAAGATTTCCTCTTACCGATAAGAAGGGATTTACCTGGCTGATTATCGAAATCCAACAAGTGGTGTCAGAGCCAAGTTGAAGCCATCGGTGTATATCATTGCGGAGGAGCCATCCTATCAATAATCAAGTTGAATAGCTCAAGTGGGGGTCCATCCCGAGCAGGCTCGCTCACTCCTCCACGCCGCCACTAAGTGCCGGTATCTCCATCACCACCACGAAGAGGCCGACGCCGTGATGACGGGCGTCGAGGTATCGTTGAGCGAGTGATCAGGGAGACAACGACCGTCGTCGTTCAGTATTCGATATTGACAAGGTCCAACTATAACGAGTGGACCTTGTTGATGCGCGTCAACCTACAGGCGCAAGGGTTATGGCACGCTGTCGAGCCAGAGGAAGGAGAAACGATTGAGTATCGGGAGGATCGGCTGCTGGTGTCGCCGCCATATTTACGATCTGTGCCCCTAAAGATGCTAGCATCTCTCTCTACCAAGTGCACCGCGCAATCGGTATGGCACGCTGTCGATCCTGAGGAAGGAGAAACGATTGAGTATCGAGAGGATCGGCTGTTGGCGTTCGCCCGCCATATTTACGATCTGTGCCCCTAGAGATGCTGGCATCTCTCTCTACCAAGCGCACCGCGCAATCGGCCTGGGAGCAATCAAATTCCGTCGGGTCGGTGTACAGCGAGTGCGGGAATCCAACATCGAGCAGCTGCGGAAGAAGCTCTCGGAGATCCGCTTTAACCGCAGCTCTCGGAGATCCGCTTTAAGGACGGCGAATCCGTCGATGATTTTTCAATGCTGATCACGGGGCTCGCCAACAGCATCACCACACTCGGTGGCAGCATCAGCGAGACAGAAATCGTGAAGAAGATGCTGCAGGTCGTCCCCGATCACCTCGAGCAAGTCGCGATTTCAATCGAGACATTTCTTGACGTAAACGACCTAACGGTGGAAGAGGTTGACTGGAAGACTGCGTAACGTCGATCAGCGGAAGAAAAATACCATTTCAGCTGTCGACAAGGGGTCGTCTACTCCTCACTGAGGAGGAATGGCTTGCACGCCTAAAGCTCCGTGACGACACCGGCGAGAGCAATGGGCCCTCCAGTCGCAAAGGCGGTAAGAAGCCGTGGAAATCTCACCGGTGCGGCGCATGCACGGGAAAGAGGCGGATCAAAAGAAGGAGGAGTCGACTAATGACGGGCCAATCCGAGGAGGAATGGCTTGCACGCCTAAAGCTCCGTGACGACACCGGCGAGAGCAATGGGCCCTCCAGCCGCAAAGGCGGTAAGAAGCCGTGGAAATCTTGTCGGCACATGCACGGGAAAGAGGCGGATCAAAAGAAGGAGGAGTCGACTGATGACGGGCCAATCCAGTGCTCGTACTGTGGGAAGAGAGGTCACCTGAGCAAGAATTACTGGAGCAAGCTCAGGAACAAGGAGACGCCCGAGAAGGCCCATGTGGCTCAATCCGAGGAGGATGAGCCGACCCTTTTCATGGTGACTGCATCAGTCCTACTTGACCTCGAATCTGAAGAAGAGCTCCCAAAATCCACAGAGGTAATCGACGACGGCATAACTGCTCCGGTGAGCGTCGAATCCGAGGAAGAGCTCCCAAAATCCACAGAGGTAATCGACGACGGCATAACTGCTCCGGTGAGCGTCGAACCCGAGGAAGAGTTCCAATTGTGCATAACAAAGGCACCGGCTGGGGAGCAAATTCAACTGAAGGAGGAGCGAATGTTAGCTCAAATCAGTGAAAGAGGTGAGCAGCAAGAGCACCAGCGATGGGTCCTCGACACGGGGGCAACAAACCATATGACCGGGGCTAAGTCTGCGTTCTTCGAGCTTGACTCGGGGATTCGAGGGACGGTGAAATTCGGCGACGGCTCCGTCATCGAGATCGAAGGGCACGGCACCATCCTTTTCGTCGGCAAGGGAGGCAATCATCACAAGCTGATCGGCGTCTACTTCATCCAGAGACTCAAGGCTAATATTGTGAGCCTGGGTCAACTCGATAAGGCCGGCTGCCACATTTCCATCAAGCGCAGGCTACTTAGGATCCGCGATGATCGACGACGGTTGCTCGCGCAAGTTCGGTGCACGGCAAACCGCCTTTACATCCTAAAGCTGGAGATAGAGCAACCAGTCAACCTCTCGCCCAGGTACCGGAAGATGGAAGACCTATTAGGAAGAGGTGAATCACCTGGACTAGCGACGCGCCAACTCGAAGAAGAGGCGATAGAATAAGACGTGGAGTCTGGAGGACATGCCGCCAGGGACACCAAACAACCAGTCAACCTCTCGGCCAGGTACCGGAAGATGGAAGACCTATTAGGAAGAGGTGAACCACCTTGACTGACGGCGCGCCAACTCGAAGAAGAGGCGGCCGAACAAGACGTGGAGTCTAGAGGACATGCCGCCAGGGACACCGAGCCATAGGGCTCAAATCGGAGTTCAAACAAAATAAGGTAGATATACCACAGGTTTTAGGAGGAGATTGTTAGATAAAACCTGAGTTCTTCATTTTTCCTTATTTAGATTCACACGATTTCAGAATAACTCCGTTTGACCATTTGACAAACACGTCGAATGGATCACCAAACTTTTAGATGGCAATTTTGTAGGGAGTGGCACAGATTTAGTTGGCCACTCTCCAGGAATTTTTAGGATAATTTATATTTAAATAGGAAATCTGTTTAGAATATTAAATAACCTGATTTTAAGCGCAGTCAAAATTTCAGCTTCTCTCTCTTTGTTATTTTTACGCATTTTATTTTTTCTTCCAACAGCCTCTTGTTGAAGATTTCCTCTCACCGATAAGAAGGGATTTCCCTGGCTGATTATCGAAATCCAACAAAGGCCCCGTACCGCATGGCACCAGCAGAACTGAAAGAACTTAAAACACAACTGCAAGACCTGCTAGATAAGGGCTTCATTCGACCTAGTGTGTCCCCTTGGGGTGCGCCAGTGTTGTTTGTTAAAAAGAAAGACGGCTCAATGCGTTTATGCATTGATTATAAGAAATTAAACAAGAGGACGGTAAAGAACAAATACCCGTTACCCTGTATTCAGGACCTATTTGACCAACTACGTGGGGCGACAGTGTTTTCTAAAATAGATCTTCGATCAGGATACCATCAAATTAAGATTAAAAATGAAGACATACCGAAAACAGCCTTTCAAACCAGATATGGCCACTATGAGTTTTTGATGATGTCCTTTGGTCTCACCAATGCCCCAGCGGTATTTATGGAACTAATGAATCGAGTATTTAAGGAGTGCTTAGACTCGTTTGTGATCGTGTTCATAGACGATATCCTGATATACTCGAAAACATACCTAGAACACCAAGAGCACCTTCGCAAAGCCCTAACCATCCTAATGGAGAACAAGCTATATGCCAAATTCACCAAGTGTGAATTTTGGCTACGACAGGTTTCGTTTCTGGGGCACGTAGTGTCTAAAGACGGAATCTTCTTAGATCCCAATAAGATAGAAGCAGTCACGAAATGGAAACGCCCAACAACGGTCACCGAGATACGAAGTTTCTTGGGATTGGCGGGCTACTATCGAAGGTTTGTCCAGGACTTCGCTAGAATAGCCACGCCTCTCACCCAATTGACAAAAAAAAGGTATACCTTTTCTTTGGGACGATACTTGTGAGGCCAGCTTTCAAGAGCCAAAACAAAGACTAGTATCCGCCCCAGTGCTCACAGTTCAAGAGAGTTCTGTGGGATATGTGATTTACAGTGACACATTCAGAAAGGGATTAGGTTGTGTACTGATGCAACATGGCAAGGTGATTGCGTATGCGTCACGCCAACTAAAGGATTACGAGAAAAACTATCCTACACATGATTTGGAGCTGGCAGCAGTAGTGTTCGCGTTAAAAATTTGGCGACACTACCTGTATGACGAAAAGACCCAGATCTACACGGACCACAAAAGCCTAAAATATTTGTTCACACAAAAAGAATTGAACATGAGGTAACGTAGATGGTTAGAGTTGGTAAAAGATTATGACATAGACATCCAGTACCACCCTGGAAAAGCAAACATAGTCGCTGATGCACTGAGTCGAAAAGTAGTACACTCGTCGGCCTTTATCACTAGGGAGCCACGAGTGCGAACTGATTTCGAACGAGCTGATATAGCGGTAGTAACCAAAGAAGTTGCAGCCCAAATAGCCCGACTGACAGTGCGCCCCACGCTCAGATAAAGAATCATAGACTCACAACGTGGGGATCCAAGCCTATGTAAAATCCTAGACCAATTGGAAGTAGGCCCAGTGGACGGATTTTCTAAGTCAACAGATGACGGATTATTATGCCAAGGGCGTTTATGTGTTCCACCCATGAGCGAAATAAAGAATGAAATCATAACTGAGGCACACAACTCAACCTTCTCGATACATTCAGGTGGAACAAGAGATGTATCAAGACTTGAAACAACATTTCTGGTGGCGAAATATGAAAAAGGATATCGCGGAGTACGTAAGTGTCTGGTGTGCCAACAAGTAAAAGCCCCTAGGCAGAAAACCGCCGAGCTACTACAACCTCTAAGTATACCGGAATGGAAATGGGAAAACATTGTCATGGATTTCATAGTAGTCCTACCCAAAACATTAAAGGGCTATACGGTAATCTGGGTGGTCGTGGATCGTCTGACAAAGTCGGCTCGCTTCCTACCGGGTAAGGCAACATATACAGTAGACAATTGGGCCCAACTGTATGTTAAAGAAATTGTGAGGTTGCATGGAGTACCGGTGTCAATTGCGTCGGATCGAGACCCGTGTTTTACATCAGCCTTTTGGCGCAGACTCCAAAAAGCAATGGGTACCCGCCTCGACTTTAACACCGCCTTCCACCCACAAACGAATGGCCAAACGAAACGATTAAACCAAATTCTGGAAGACATGCTTCGGGCATGCGTTATGGATTTCACAGGGAGTTGGGACACCAAACTGCACTTAATGGAATTCTCTTACAATAACAGCTTCCAAGCAACAATCGGGATGACACCCTTTGAAGCGTTGTATGGAAAATGATGTAGATCCCCATTGTGCTGGGACGAAGTAGAAGAACGAGAACTGGTAGGACTCGAGCTGGTCCGTGTCACCAGCAAGGCAATACAGAAAATTAGAGTAAGAATGTGTACCGCACAGAGTAGGCAAAAGAGCGACGCCGACGTTAGGCGTAGGAATTTAGAGTTCGAAGAGGGGACCCAGTGTTCCTAAAAGTAGCTCCCATGAAAGGTATTCTAAGATTGGGATGCAAGGGGCAGCTCAGCCCCCGATTCATTAGACCGTTCGAAATTTTAGAAAGAGTAGGTTCGGTAGCTTACAGACTAGCTTTACCACCTTCACTTTCAAGCGTACACGATGTATTTCATGTGTCCATGTTAAGGAAATATATTGCAGACCCGACACACGTAATAGACTACAAACCTCTCGAAATCGAGGAAAATTTAAGTTACCAGGAGAAACCGATTAAAATTCTAGCCCGAGGAGTGAAAGCCTTACGTAATAGGAGTATAGGTTTCGTTAAGGTATTGTGGCGTAACCACCAAGTCGAGGAAGCTACGTGGGAACGAGAGGAGGAAATAAAGAAAAAATATCCCGAGTTGATCCACGAGTTCGAGACTTTGAGGACGAAAGTTCTTTTTAGGGGTAGGTAATGTAATAGCCCGAAAAATGTTCTGTTCTTTTTCCTTTTAATTGTTTTCTTTTTCACGAGGTAATAAAAGGCGAGAATGAGTCGCATTTATGAATAGGGCCCAATTAATGTATATTCTGCATTTCAAGGTAGAGTAATGACCTTAGATTAAATAGGAAAAATATTTGGGTCGTTACATGAGAACTAAGCCTGGGAGTTGAATTAGTCAAATTTTATTTAATTTCATTAAGTAGGCTCATAATGTGATTAGTTTTTAATAGTTTAAAAACTTGGTAATTCACATTAAAACAATCCAACCAACATAAGGGTTATGAAAGGGTAGATTGGAAACTTAGATAAATGAGATTAGCCTATTTTTCTGATTAATAGAAAACTCTCTCAAAATACTTAGTGGGAGAAGGACGTTTGTCAAGATATCAAGATATTAAGGACACATGTCAAGATATCCTACATTCTCTATTATTGATTCCCACCGTGAGATTCATGCGGGGCCTCGTGGCGGCATTTGGACCGTCCCCCTACGAAAGGTGTTTGCATGAGTCAACACCAAGGTGAATATCTTGAGAAAGTATTTATAGTAAATGGGAGAAGGAAATGTGTCAACATTTCCTATGGTCTCCATCATTGGTTCATAACGTGAGATCCATGCGGGAACTCGTGGCGACTTTTGGACCGTCCCCCTACGGAAGGTGTTTGCATGGGTCAATATCAGAGTGAACTCTTCGAAAGGATAAGATTGTAATTTTATTTTCAATACTTGACCTACCCTACGGCGGCACTTGTTGGGATAAAATTACAAGATCTAAAATGGTGGGTAACATTTACGAAGAGATCATTAAGATTGTTAATGATGTTCTTGATCGAACTAATGGTAAGTAAATATTATAAGAATAAGAGTTATTATGGTATAATGTTTGGTTTAGATTGTCTTAGTTTACTGAAGGAACACTTGACCTACCCTAGGGCAGTACTTGTTCTAAATCACTAAAGTACCATTGCATTAGAAATGGTTTATAGAGTTCATTTTATAAAATTGTTTGTTTTCTATGTTGAAATTGAATGGATAGTTGATTGTTTGTAATTAAATAATATTTTATATATTTCAAATATTATGTTTAAATTCTCTCATATGTTTAATTTTCATTACTCATATGTTTAATTTTCATTACTCATATGTGAGATTGTGAAAATTTTAATACTTCTAAAAAATAATATTAGCACTATATGATGGTAATATATTTTTTTTTTTTGTTGTCTTTATTGAGAAATGTTCTCAAGACCTATTGTTAATGTGAATCGAATTATTCGATGAGCATATGATTGGTGAATCAAAGGTGATGAGAAAGCTTTGTTCATGTCTTCTAGTTGACATGTTGGATGTCATGACTAGAAGATAAGAAAATGACAAAAACACGTGAGATGTTTAAGTCAATAAAAGCTAAATTTAGATAGTTATCTAAATGATCTCGAAATTAAGTATTACAAAAATTAAAGAAAAATCTTATGACTAAAAAGCTATGATAGGAAATAGTTCCTAATCAGCCTCGAGAGAGAAATTTTCGAAATTACTCTGTGGAAAGAAAAATCTAAATGATAGCAAATTTGATTTACTAGATTTTTGGTGGAGACTAAGTGACACTGGATAGTTTATATAAGATCTACTATCAAGATTTGTTGTTCATTCCATTTATATGTAATTCTTGAAAAATACTTGATGAGATAGACTAGATTCTACTAGTTGACATTAGGAAATTAATATCAGTGGGTGTAGTGGAAGACATTGAGATGTCGTTAAGTAAAAATTGTTACTAAATGCTGAATATGGTGTTTTTAATAACCATGAGAGAAATTCAATTTCTAAAACTTTAGTTAATATAGTATGAATTACTTTGAAATATTTGTTTATATTTTCAAAAGTATTTGAAAATATGTTCGGCTCAAATTAAGTACAATTAGTATGTGTTATGCTACGAAACATTGAGATATTCATGATTAGAGAATCAAGAATAAAAAGACATTGTTTTCTCCAAAAGATGATACTTGTCTTTGCCAGTTAATTTGATTAATGTCAAATTGAATACAATGAAAAGACTAATAAAAGTTAATTCTGTAAACGTTGGAGTTAATTACTTTACACGTCTATAGATCTCACTTTTCATGCAGGATAATCATTGGGCTTTTATTGAATAAGGCTGCAAGACCAAAGAACGTTTTGGGCTTATGCAATGCAAAAGTTGCATAAGTCAAAGAATATTGTTAATATTTTATCAATCAGATTCATGATTATTCAATATATAAGTATCCTTATCAAATGTAACTTACTCTATTTTTTTTTTTTTTTTTGAAAAGTTAAAGAAAAATGAGACTAAAGTTAAATCCATTTTGGTAAATCTATCAAGACACTATGATCTGATCATAATGAATAGTACGTGTAACGATCCAAAATTTTCTACTTAATTTAAGGTCGCTATTGTATACGTACCATGAACATTGAATGCGGAAGATTTCATTTATATTCCATAAAACATAACCTTTAACTTAAAATACAGCCATGGACTTACGTGTTTCGAAAACATCTTTAAAATGACACAACAAAAGACCCGAAATAAAATAAATAAGCGTTAAGTTTAAAACATCCTATTCTAGCCTAAGTCTAAGAAAATAAATACCACTATCCTATGCATGTGCTATGATCTCGAGTTGTGATGCCGTCGTCAGGCGTACAGGAATGCCTTGCCCTAACCTGAAAAATGTAGTAGCACATGGCTTGAGTATTTAAAGAAATACTCAGTAAGTGACTCCACTATTGGGGTTAAATGCAACAATCACATGCAATGAAATGATGGGACCTAGCTTTCGTTTCGTTTCATTGTGTTTTCCCTACAGTGCTATCCTAACGGGTAATCTTCGATGTGTACCATATACTCTACACACAGCCCATACGTGCGAGTATGGGCTCACCAGCTAGTTCGCACACCGCTGGGCCACTTTCCTTATCCGGTGGGCATACTCTGGGAGCTCCTTATGCCGGGACCCGTTAGAACTAGTAACCGTCACGACAACGCTATGCAAAGCATAACGATCATTGTCCTACCATTGGATGTACGCGTTCGTACCCTCGTGATGGGATAGGGGTATCCCCCCAGATGCATGAACACACATAATGCATGAGGTCCCCACTACTTCTACAATTTCATTATCCTTTAATACAACCCCGCTAGCATTAAGTACATATCATATCATTTTTCATATCATTTTAGATATCGTTCATCATTCATATCATATCGTTTCTCATTCTTCCGTTCTCAAATCATACATAATTCTAACGAGGTTATATTTCATGTCATTTATCGTAATTTCATGTCATTTATCGTAATTTCATGTCATTCATATCATGCTGTATACACACAATTTAAGAGACCTAACATAACGTTCTATGCTTTCAACATAACATTTCACCATATACACATCATACTATGACATATTGCATCACAATGTATTATATCATAAACAAGTAATAACGTAAACACTTCATAGTCATATCATTCTCTAACTTATCATAGCCTTAACGTTCTTATACCTATCACAGACATATCACAAGGGGTGTTGCGCTGCAGATGTGCCACGTGGCATACCTAGAGGGCGACACGTGTGTAGCGGTCTCAGGTCGAGCGCGCGGGTTTTCGGTTGCAGTCGCGGGTCTAGGCTGACCGCGAGTGATTGACTAGGCCTATACTGAAAGGTAACATCTGCAGGTGGGCTGGGCTGTAAGCGTCGGGTGTTGGATTGGGCTTGCGAGTCTCGGGTCGGCTGGGGTTTTTGTTCTCGGGTCGTGGATTATGGGTTAGGCCATAATTGAGCTTTCTGGTTTGGGCTGAGGCAACTGGGCCGCGGGAGTGTCGTCAGCCGAGGTTTGGACTGGAGTGGGTTGGACTCAGTTTGGGTTGTGGAGTTTGGCCCTCGGGTCAGACTTCATCTTCTTCGCCCGGTTACCCGAAGTTTTCCGATGAAGTCTCTCTCACCTCAGTAACGTCATTTCGACGTCCTTTTTCCCTCATTTTTTCTCCATTTCCGAGTCTCCTTCTCCCCCTAATTCCGTTTTTGGTATTTGTTTGGTTCGTAAAGGCCTAATACTCCCGGATCTTAGAGGGTTCGAAAATCCAACGTTCTGTCTCCCTTGCTCGACGGTGTACAACAGGTAGGACTCGTGTAGATCTTCCCCTGGTGTGTGTAAAAGTCTTTGGGATTACTTTCGTTGCGTAAAACGGAGGTTTCGACGTCGATTTCGTAGGTTTTGGCTTTGCCAGAGTTTCGTCGGATTTTCTTACTGTCTTTCTCATTTTCTCACTATTTTTCCTCTCTGCAGGTGTCTTGGAGGTGGCTGAAGGTCGGGTTTGGTTTCCGTGGTGACCCTGATGTCGAGCGGCCTTTGTGGGTCGTGTGCAAACGAAAACTCCGGCATTCGCTGGAGTTTTCGGTCCTGCTGACGACCGTTTTTTTTTATCTGACCCGTTACACCACCCATGTGGTTAAGAGCCACAAATTCTAACCAACTGAGCTATTTCAAGCACACAATCACTAGATTTAATACTTGAGCATTGACGGAAACGTGTGTCAGCTAACTGGTGAGGAGCTGCAGCTAGGCTACACGTGTCGACGTTTTGTTGGCGAGCGCAGACCCACGATGACCTGATCCAAGATCAGCAACCAACCGACCAAATGTCCTTTAGATAACCTGTGAGCTATGACCCTGCCGATTGCGCCATATGTCACGATGACATAATTGGAAGGAAAATCATGTGCCCTTGGATTCGAACGTAGACTATCAGAGCCAGAAGAGACAATGGTTGATCGTTAAGGTACAAAACTAACCTATTATACATTTAAAAATGTATATATTTCTATTATATTATATTATCAACGGCATGATATTACTTGTGTTTTTTTTCTTTTAATGTGTTAGGTTGAATGAGAACCGTTGACTCGTCACAAATTGCAAATATTTATCACATTGGTAATAAAATTATAAATTATTGAAGTTAAATTCACAAGTGTCCTAAATTAGAATTGAAAATTAAAAATAATGAAAAATTCTGAATAATACCACTTGTTTGCATGACCATCTAATCAAGTACGGATAGTTAATAACATTGAGTCATAATATTCAAAGACATTCAAATAAGTAGATGACATTTGAAGCACACAAAACAAGCTAGCATACCCAACGTACAAAATCAACTAAGTCAAGTTTGTTGAGAATAAGTGATTCGAGAAGCGCACAAAACAAGCTAGCATACCCAATTTAACGACCGAAAATTTTCTACTTAATTTAAGGTCGCTAATATATACGTACCATAAACATTGAATGCGGAAGACTTCATTTAAATTCCATAAAACATAACATTTAACTTAAAACACAGCCATGGACTTGCGTGTTTCGAAAAAATCTTTAAATCGACACAACAAAAGACCCGAAATAAAATAAATAAGCGTTTAAGTTTAAAACATCCTATTCTATCCTAAGTCTAAGAAAATAAATACCACTATCCTATGCATGTGCCATGATCTCGAGTTGCAATGTCATCGTCAGCCGTACATGAATGCCTTGCCTTAACCTGAAAAATGTAGTAACACATGGCTTGAGTATTTAAAGAAATACTCAGTAAGTGACCCCACTATTGAGGTTAAATGCAACAATCACATGCAATGAAATGATGGGACCTATCTTTCGTTTCGTTTCGTTTTTCCTACGGTGTTGTCCTAACGGATAATCGTGGACGTGTACCATATACTCTACACATAGCCCATACGTGCGAGTATGGGCTCACCAGCTAGTTTGCACACCGCTGGGCATACTCTGGAGCCCCTTATGCCGGGACCCGTTAAAACTAGAATCGTCACGGCAGCACTATGTAATGCATAACGATCGTTGTCCTGCCATTGGATGTACGCGTCCGTACACTCGTGATGGGATGGGGGTATCCCCCCATATGCATGAACACACATAATGCATGAGGTCCCCCTATTTCTACATTTATCTTTAATGACCATAACCCCCCTGTCACGTTCCAGGCTTCATGTCATTCTCATTTTCATTTGACATTTCATACACATTTCTATCGGGGTTATGGTTCGCGACAGTTTACCGTGTTTCATGTCATACAATACATGTTGTTCGCAATCACATATTTCATACAAACATGTCATAATCATTCAAGGACCTCGTATCGTTACATGCATTAGACATAACATCAGACTAAAAGCATACATAGCATACATTCACGTTCACATAACTACGTACTTCAGCACAATAATCTAGCATACAATGTATCATATCATAAACAAGTCATAACGTAAACACTTCATAGTCATATCGTTCTCTAACTTACCATAGCCTTAACGTTCTTATACCTATCATAGACATATCATTACGTAACGTACCTTAGTCATATCGTCACAAGAACGTACCCTAACGCTATCGTTCTATCAATCTATCACAAACCTATCCCTTTCTACCCATAACCTAACCGTATTCTTTCATCAATCTCTCCTATCCATAGCACTTCGGTATGTAACCTAACTTTAACGTTTCATGAACGTATCTTACTCCTATCGTTACATTTCGTTTTGTGCATCCTTCTCGTATCCTATCTCAAACATACTCTTGAGCACATCGTACTATAATTATTATCATACAAACCACATATTATAACATAACATAACATAACATATAGGAAGCATATCGATCCACAGACAATTCACACATATCAATATATATGACACGTGCAGAACCACAGGGCACGTGTCAACATCAAATATAACCATGCCGATAGTAAGGTCACTTACCTGGCTAGCTTAAGTCATTGTCACAAATATATCTCTAATGAAAGTTCGATTCCGTCCTTTGAAATCCGAGTCAACCTATATGAGCTCATGACATCAATTTCAAGTTTGAACTCTGTAAAATTATTTCTCTAATTTACATTGGCCATCGTATAATTCTGATATTTCGTGTTAGACAAAATTTAAAGGAGCTCACTACCCTTTAATATTTCCTGTTTTATTGTTAAATACTGTTCAACCAATCTTTCCTCAATCTCCCTCTCTCTCTCATTATTTTCATTTTGTAAATACATTCTGTAAATAGGTTTTTCAATTGTGTAAACAGATATTACTGGCCAATTGTAAGTACAATTGTAAGTTGATTGTTTGGCTACCATCTTCTAGTTTATAGACCTGCCAACCAAAATTTTATTAAATCTAATAGGTTTTTCAATTGTGTAAACAGATTAGTGGTCAATTGTAAGTACAATTGTAAGTTGATTGTTTGACTACGATCTTCTAGTTTATAGATCTACCAACCAAAATTTTATTGAATCTAACTTTATAACCT
This sequence comes from Cucurbita pepo subsp. pepo, assembly GCF_057944985.1. Classification (NCBI taxonomy): domain Eukaryota; kingdom Viridiplantae; phylum Streptophyta; class Magnoliopsida; order Cucurbitales; family Cucurbitaceae; genus Cucurbita; species Cucurbita pepo. The sequence goes on along the minus strand of NW_028257910.1, from coordinate 164,697 downwards.
TATTTCATATAACTTAAAATGGTAACAAAAATCTAATCAATTGGATATGGGATCGGATTATTACAGGACCGGTTAAAATATGGAAGAAGATTTGATCCTAAATTAATTTCTTATAACCATAACTATAAAAGAAAAGGAAATCTGAAATACGAATCTACCGTAATAAAGGACAGAAATCTCTAAATCTGCAATATGTTGAAAGCCCATTTTACTTCTCCTCAAATCTGACCATTGTTGTTTTTCTGTTGTTGTTTTTTTTTCGGCCGGTTGAGGAGAAATAATTGTGGGAAGGAATGAGAGGTTTAGCCGAGAGGAGTGGGGAAATATTTTTTTTTAAATTTAAATTTAAATTTAAATTAATTAATTGATTAATTATTATTATTATTTAAACTATTTTTTATAATTATTTTTATTTATTTATTTCTTTATTTATTTTTGGGCTATTACACCCAACTTGCAAAATCAACTTGTTGAGAATAAGCGATTCGAGTCACTTGTGCATATTGAAAGAAATTAAAGTATACAAATTAAATTTCATTCCATGAATTAAATTTGTTTGTCGAAATCTCATGTGTATGTATAACGACCCTAAATTTCCACACACTCAGAGTCGCTACTAACGTCTCATGCTTATCTATAATGCGGAAATATACCTCTTACATAAACATAATTGATAACGTAAACTTAAAAAAAAAAACGTTTAAAACAACTTCTTCTCTGAAAAATACAGTCATGGTCTTACGTGTTTAAATATGAAATACTGAAATTTAGAGAAAACAAAAACAAATACAAAATAATTTAAAACAATGAAATGCAAAACAACCTATTCTAACTTAAGACTAGAAATTTAAATATGAATCTACCCTATGCACGTGCCACAGTCTCTGCTCGCGATGCCGCCGTCCTTCGTACAAGTGCACCTTGCCCTTTACCTGAAAAACGATGTGGGAGTATTTCAAAGAATACTCAGTAAGTGGCCCCACTATAGGGGCCATGCAAATGCAAACACATGCAATCATGATTTAGGGACCTATCTCTAATCATCTTAGGGGTGGCCTCCAGTCTCGGACAAATTGGATGTGTAGTACTTCCCTACACACGACTCACACGTGCGAGTGTGAATCCCCAGGGCGCTCACACACCCCCTGGACCCTCTGGTCAAGCTAATCTGTAGCGACGTCCGGAGGTCAGCGGAACCCCATAGTGTCATGCACCTCATGAACACCCTCATCTGTGTGCTTTCGCACCTGTGCGCATACGCGCTCATCACACGGTGCACGTCCACACTCATCATCTCTAGGGGAAGTAGCCCTATGCTTATGAACATACAATATGCATGAGGTCCCTCTAAATTCATCATAATGTCTCTTCTGACACAACCCTCTAGTCTCATCTCTTTGTTACTCTAGGTAACACATACTCGTGGATATTTATATTAATATAATTTTCACGCTCTTAAGGTTGTGTCCTATGTCGATCTAACGACATGATGCAATATGGCACTCATCATCATATGACATGCTCAATATGGAAAACATCATCATATGAAGGTAAACGTCACGCAATCATCATACTGATCATATTGCCACAAAGTGTATCAAACATATCAAGTACGACATTCATCAAAATATATATATACTGAGCACATCATCAGGTATCATAACCCACACATCATCATAAGTCATACATCATCATAACTCATATACCGCATCGTACGACATAGTTCATACAACATCGTAACTCATACAATTTTTAGCCTATCCTATAATAAGGCCACTTACCTGGTTGGCCTTAGCCGAAGTATTCCCTAATTTATTTAACGTAAGCTCCCGTTCCTCCAGAACTACATCAAATGTTGTCAAGGTTTGCTTCCTATCACATCGTTCGTCACCTTTTGTTAGTATTTCACATTTTAATTAATAATCTAACAAACCGTGTGAAATACGGCTCTAAACGGTCTCAATAAAAATCGAATTCCATGTTTTCATTGTTTCTAAATTATATAGGACAATAAAACTTAAAACTTAAATTAATAATATGTCAATATTATTAATATTTCAAGTGGCTTGTATAATTCAACCTTTAATGTTATATCGTATAGGTACAAATATAATAATTTCTCATATTTTCCATTTTCCTTTCCTCACTTATTTCATATATTTTAATTATGTTTACAGTATTTGAACATCACTTGCTATTTTCAACCCGTTCTAATTTTCTTTTCTTTCCTAAAATCTTCTCTCTTTTGTTTTTTTCTTTGAACTCTAATTCTTTTGAGTCATTCAATTCTACCTCCATATCTAATTATTTTAAGCAATTTAAATCTAATTCTTTTAATCACTCTCTATAATTCTTTATAATTCTTTATAATTCTTTTAAGCCGTTTATTCGAAGGGGTTTAATTTTACTCCTATATCTAAATAGTTTAATTTTGTTCAGCATATTCCCAAATCTTAGGTTTTTTTTTATTTGAATATGTTTTCCAGATCTTTCTCTGGTCAAATCTTCTAGTCAAATCTTTTTTTTTTATTTGAATATGTTTTCCAAATCTTCCTTTTCCCTATCTTCCTTCTCATCCTGTTTTCCAAATAGTTTAATTTTGTTCAGCAGTTTAATTCTATTCCCATATTTTTTTTGGCTTTACTATTCCCAAATCTTAGGTTTTTTTTATTTGAATATGTTTTCCAGATCTTCCTTTTACTTTTGGCCAAGTCTTTTTTTTTTTATTTGAATATGTTTTCCAAATCTTCTTTTTCCCTATCTTCCTTCTCATCCTGTTTTCCAAATCTTAGTTTCTTTTTTTATTTGAATATGTTTTACCTATCTTCATTTTCATCATGTTTTCCAAATCTTGTTCTTTCTTTTTATTTGAATATGTCTTCCAGATCTTCCTTTTCCCAATCTTCCTCTCTTTCTTATCTCCTTATCTTCCTCTCTTTCTTATCTATCCTCTCTTTCTTATCTCCCTATCTTCCTCTCTTTCTTATCTATCTATTCCTAGACCAAATTTAATGTACTCTGGTTAGGATAGATAATTTCTAATTCAGATCATTCACGGATAATTTCTAAATTTCTAACTCAGATCTAAATAATTGCTAATATCCTTCTTAGAAAGGAAAAGGTAAATATGAATACTAACCTTTTCAAATCACATCTCTCTCTTCTGCCTACCATCTCAATACTAACCTTTTCAAATGGCATCTCTCTCTTCTGCCTACCATCTCTCCATTATCTGCCTTCCTTCCCGATCTCTCCATTAGTGTATAACCCTCTCTCCATTATATGCATTTTTTTTCCTCCAGAAAAATATTTTCTTTCTATTTCTGTTTTTGGTGAATTATTGATACTAAATGAAGGAGATATTTTAGGGGATGGACCGAGAGATTAAAGGAGGTGGTCATTTTTTTTTTCTTTATTTTGTTATTTTTATTTTAATACACACATATATATATATATATTAAACACGTTACAGTATGCCTTCTTTCTTTTCTTTTAATAAGTCTGTTAATATGTTATATTATTTTTAGTCTCTTTTTGAACAAAAATATTCAAGGTATGACTACATAAAGGTAAAACATTTATGTACGGATGACTACGTCGTAGTGACGGCCATGAGACTGAAGCTAGGGTAGATACATATATTTTGTTTTTGTAGTCCTTAGGCTAGAATAGAAAAATATTTTATTTTATTATTTATTTATTTTATTTAAATTCATGTTATTTATTTTATTGATTAAATGACATTATTATTGTAATAACCAAAAGAACAAAAAGATGGAAACTTTGTCTGACATTGCTGCTAAAGTTGAGAAGTGGTAGGGTGACCTCGACTATAGAAGGGAGCCCCGCCCCCATGTTATTTTATCATCCTCATTGAACGGTTTGAGTCAATCGAAGAGTACACTTTTTTATCGCTCAAGGTTGCATTTTGGCTGATTCAGCTTAGATTTGATACAATCAAACCTTTGCTTCTAGTTTCAATTATTAGGAAGCATTTAAGATCAATATTTTTGGAGTAAGTTTAAAGTATTTATGCATAATTAGACGTAGCTAGTTTAAATTATTTTATGCAAAACTACGTGAGCCAATTCTCATATTAGAGTTCTAATTTATGATATTGGACTCCTAGATAGAATTTAATTTTAGAGACCAATGTTAAACTAGCATTAAAGGGTCGTAGTAGCTTTGGCCTAGGCCAACCAAGTAAGTGGTCTTACTATCGGTGACCTATGATTCACCTAAAAAATAAAGTATAGCAAAAGTGAGTATAAAAAATACTTAGTAAGTAACTTACTTATAAGCTCTCATCTCATCTCCTCCTAATTAGGATTCTCAAACTATGTGCTCATCATGCTCCATGAGCGGGCAAAATATAAGGAGTCATGGTTCAGTTCTAGCTTTATTGGGCTCATCAAGTCTTATACCCTAAAGACACCTAGTTTGACGTTGTAAGGGTTTTAGTCTCATTGGGCTCATCAAGTCTCATCCCCTAAACACACTTAATCTAAAGGTGCAAGGTCACCCCCACGGGGTTAACTTATGGTTTCATTGTGTACCTAACCTCATGTTCTGTTATTCTAGGGTCCATCTATCCATCACGCTATTTGTACATATGTTATTCTAGGGTCCATCTATCCATCGCGCTATTTGTAGATAGGTTAGGCTGCCTCGTCTATCTCGCTTTAGAGTTGATAAAACAGGTATGTTGAAGCCCTCGTTCTCGAGTAGCCTCTCAGGTCTCTTTGTAAATCTACATGTGCCTACTACTAGATGCTAGCTGGAAGCTCCCCTAGTGCCACCAAATAAGATCTCTATTCCTACCAATTTTAGACTTGAATAATGCATGCAAGGTGTCACAATCGCACTTTTCTTAGCAGCAAACTTTGCATTGAGCGACAGTCACTCAAGATTCTATGAAAAAAAAAAAAAAAAAGCAGAGAGATTTTCAAAATAGAGTTTGTGAGCAATGTTATTTTGGGTTTGGTATTGCATGGGAAAGCAACCCAATAATATCATTTGTCTAGATTTAAAAAGGGGAATGATTTTCAAAATAGATTTTGAGAGCAATATTATTTTGGGTTTGGTATTGCATGGGAACGCAACACAATAATATCATTTGTCTAGATTTAAAGAGGCGCAATTCCAAGAATTATACTACTAGACCAAATGCCCATATATTTGACATTATTTGTTATGTTTTATTGAATGTATAATCATTATTTTATTATGTTTTATTGAATGTATAATCATTATTTTATCACCTACCTTTTAGTTCCAAAATTGAATTGTCAATTTCTATTCAAAGTCCAATGTCCTAACCACTAGACTAGGGGACCACAAATATTTACAAAATTTGTGTCTAATAAATCTCTAAACTTCAAAAATAAATAGTATCTTCATATACTTTCAAAATTTTGAAAATTACCGACGTGTCCTCGTTTTTTAAGTTTTATATTTGATAGGGTTTCAACACATCAAAGTTAATTAATATATTAGGTCAAGTTTACAATTATGCTACCATTCTTTTTTAGCCCTACCATCATAAATATGGTTAAAAAGTAGTGAAAGAAGTATTTTCTTCGCGCAATTATTCTACCATTCCTTTTCAGTCCATGACTTCGAGCATACCTACAGTAAGATACTCGTATTCACGTCGTCCCTTGCGCTTTTCTTCACTGTCAGCAAATTTACTATTTTTGAATACTGAGGTATAAAGATGGTCGAATTGTGTAGGTACAAGACACTACAACGTCGTGGGAACGTAGGCAATGATGTTGATGATCAAAGAGATAACCTATTTCACACACGGTATTTTAGTCAAGGAGACTTCTTGTAGTCTTGTCATTGATAGTGAAAGTTGCACCAATGTACTAAGTACCATGTTGTAATACCCGAATTTTTAGATGAATAAATAAATAAAATAAAAATAACAACATAGGGGCAAAATGGTCATTTTGCCCCTACTCTTATCCAAGGGGTCTAGTTGTTTGGGCTCCAAGAAGAAAGAGAGAGAAAAGAAAAGAAAAAGAGAGAGAATGGAGAAAGGAGAAGAAGTTAGGGTTTGGGAGAGAGGAAGAACAGAGATGATAAATCGCCATAGGAGATCGGATCAGAACCGACGCCAGAGAACCGAGTCCCCAATCTAAACCGTCAAATAGCTCGAGGCAAGGTGCTCTCACGAATCGCACCTTCCTATTTCGACAAAACGTTCAAGAACTTCAGGTTAGTCCACGAGTATCTACATTGAGAAGTCATCAAGATTTTCGTGTGCTAGCAACGTTTTGGGTTGATCCTTGGACTCTTACCCTCAACAGCGCTATCTGGTTAAGTTCTGGAGTGGAGGCGGCCAAGATCGGCGTTCGAAATCGGAGTTTAAAGATAACGTGATTTTCGGTAAGAACTCGTATTTTTCTCCGAATTTGAACTCAAATAATAAGATCTGTGATCATCAGAAAAATTTAAGGAAATTCTTTCGAGGGAGTAGAATATGAGATCTACAACTTTCGTGAAGAAACTTTGTTGATATGGATTACGGATTGAAAGATAAGAAAATCGGAAGAAAATGGATCGAAAACGCAAAACTCACGGTTTCTGGAAAATTTGGAAAAAATGCAGGAGAGAGAAGGCATCGCCGCCACGCGTCAGCCGCCGTACGGAGGAGCGCGGTAGGACCGACGACCGACACGTGGCGACCGCGGGCTGGAGAAATGCATCAGGCGTGCGCAACCGGGTCGGCCCGAGTCCGAACCGGCGCTCCACACGCGAACCGAACCGCCCGAGACCGCTCCGACCTATCCGAACCGACCCGTCTCGACCCGCGACTACACAGAAAGAAGCGCGTGGACACGCGCGCGTAGAAAGCCGCGCGTAAAACACCCTCCAGAGCGCGTGCAGGCACGTGTAAGCGCGTGGGTGATCTTTTTCCCTTCGTTTGACCTCCGTTTGCTTGTTTTTCGCACCGATTTCAACTCTGATCCTATTTTTATGTGAATTAGGACCTATCGAGGAAATTCCATAATTTTTGGAACCTTTTCCGGCAAATAATTCGAGCTTGGGAAGGCACGCGTCAACCATGTAAGTAGCCATTTGGATTCCCACGAGCAGTACTTGTAGGAACCGCTAGGAACAAGCATGCATGCTACCACCTATGAAATTAGCTAGCCGAACTTAGCGTGTTATTATAGAAACTGCAAATATAAGATGATTATGGAAAGCTAGATACAAAATGTGTATTAAATCTGTTTTGGTTGAGACTCTGATAATGTATGTATGCATGAGGAGGTTGGGAAACTTGTGAAATCTGCGCTCCGGGTAAAGATGGACGTTATCTTCCCGTTGAGCATGTTTGATAATTTTGCATGAACCGCTGCGTGTAAACTCTATTGTATGATGATTGCTTATATTATCTTTCTTGATGAATAGGAAGAAACTATGAGCTTAGATTAGGACGCTTATGGCTAAGTAGGCTAGATGAGACCCTAGATTGGGGGACCTCTAGAATACCGTGCAATTAGACCCGCGAAATAATTATCGGCGGAACCAGAACCCAGAATTCCAAACCCGATAGGTTTGTGACACCAGGCACGAGAATCCTAGAGAAACACGAATCTAAGTCTAAGGCACCAAGTTCCACCCTAGAAAGAATAATAGGTCACCACGGTAACTGTAGGTAGCCCGTTAGAGTTGAGCAGTGAAGATAGTGTCATCAGAACCTCCACTTCCCTCTCTCCTCCGATACCATACCGTCGAGACAGAGCTCCGGTACGGTGATCGTTGAGCTTTGCAGATCCGGATAGGGAAGTGTGACAGGTGCCCAGACCTAGTGGTGATAGCTAAGGGGTCTTTTGAACAGGACTCCTGGGCCGTAGAAACCCGTCCCTGAGCGAGGGACGTGGAGCCACTTAGGATGACTCAGTAGCTGACCGGCACATAGGGGGTCGCACCCCGTTTTGTGGATGTATGGTCCCGTGTGAGGGTCGTCAGTTAACCTCCACGGATGATGTTCAGAGAGAGAGTCACGTATTCAGATCCAGCCATACGATCCCCTCAGATTTGCTTATGAGGTCGCGCCTCACCTCAGGACACTGATCATTTCACTGCAAAAGATGGGCAAGCCTTTTATGATACAGAAAGGAGAGTTGTAGCTTAGATCACTCTCCTTAGAAATCCGAGAAAGATCGTGGTTACCTACCAAGATAAGGATGCGAAAAGAGCCTACAAGTAGGCTGCTTACTGAGTATATTTTTATACTCACCCCTTTCTCCCCTTTTTTTTTTCAGGTACCAGTCGATACGGGGAGGTGTTCGAGAGCTGTGCGGTCACAGAGGGGTGTCGTTTCGGAGCGTCAGTCTTGGTCGGTCTTTTAGAGTCCTTTGTTCGTTTTCATATTTAGAGTCTTTTGTAATTTTCTTCATAATTGTATTTTCCATTTGAAATATTTGATTTTAATTTTGTATTTCATTTTTACATTTGCAATTTTCTTTGTAATATTTTCGAAACAAATCTTCTTTCTCTTTTGTTTTAATTGATTGGTAATTTTATCCTTTTACTTTGTTTTTCTTTTCTTTTATTTTATTTTTGTTTGTTTTCGATTTCGTCCTTTTAGTCACGAGTTCGATTCTTCGAAGCCTCGAAAATCGGGTCGTGACACATGTTGATCAAAATGTTACAAATTTCAACCCAACACCATCCTAAACCTTACAAGTTTCAATGGCTCAATGATAGGGGAACAATGAAGGTAGTTTCTCAAGCTTTAATATCTTTTACCTTGGAAAAATATAAATATAAAGTTCTTTGTGATGTGTTTCCAATGCTTGCTAGAGACATATTGCTTGGTCAACCTTGGCAATTTGATAGGAAGGTCATGTATGATGGTTATTTGAATAGGCATTCTTTCATAAAAGATGAACTACTCTTGTACTTTTGAGTTCTGCAAATGTATTTGTTGATCAATTAAAGTTTGAGAAAAAAAGAATATGTTTGTGGAGAAAGATGGAAAGAAAAACAAGAATTGAGTGAAAAATTAGTAAAAACAAAATGAAAAAAAGAGATGAAATTGAAAAAGAAAGAAAGTGAGTTGTTTGGCTATGGTGAGAAGGACAATGTTTTCACAAAAAACCATCTTTGTACTTATGTACAAGGACCAATATTTGGTCTCTAACGATAACAACTTGTCTTTGCCTAGTGTTTTAATCTCTTTTACAGGAATTTGATGGCGTGTTTCAAGATGAAGTACCGAAAGAACTACCTCCCTTAGAAATATTGAACATAAAATAGACTTCATTCTGGGGGTTGTCATTCCTAATAAGCTAGCTTATAGAGTCAATCTAACTGAGACTAAAGAAGTTCAAAGGAAAGTGAAGGAGCTCATGGGGAAGGGCTATTTATAAGAAAGTTTGAGTCCATGTTCTGTATTAGTCTTACTGGTACCAAAGAAAGATGAAACTTGGCTCATATGCATGGATAATAGAGTCATCAACAAAATCTCTATTAAGTATTGACATTCTATTCCTAGGCTATACGATATGTTTGATGAATTGCATGGTTCGTGTTTATTTATAAAGATTGTTTTGAAATCTGGATATCATCTAATTAGAATACATGTAGGATATGAATGGAAAACAATTTTCAAAATTAAGTTTAGATGGTATGAATGACTAGTTATGCCTTTTGGGTTAACTGATGCTCCTAGTGCATTTATGCATTTAATGAATACTGTTTTGAGAGAATATTTGGGAATGCATGTTGTTGTGTATTTTGATGATATTTTAATTTATTCGAAAACTTTGCTGGAGTATGTATAGCATGTTAAGTCATAGAAATTTCATGTTAATTTTAATAAGAGTAGATAAAAGAGATAAAATCATTAGGGATTTGCCAACCCACAAAAAAAAAAAAAATAAATAAGTGAAGTTTGGAGTTTTCATGAGTGAGTTAGCTTTTATAATAGATTTATAAAAAGTTTTAGCACCCTTGAAGGATGGAGTGAAAAAAGAATGTTTTTAAATGGGAAAAAATGCAAGAGAATGCCTTCAATGTACTTAAGAAGAAATTAATAATGTACCACTACTTGTTTTTCCTGACCTTCATAAAACTTTTGAGATGGAATGTGATGAGTGGTTTATGCATAAGTGCTGTTTTATGCGAGAAGAAAAATCTTTGGTGTATTTTAGTGAAAAACTAAATGTTGTAGCATTGAACTATCCTACTATGATAAAGACTTGTTTGCTTTGGTTCGCACATGGCAGGTGTGACAACACTACTTATGGCATAGAGAAATATGTATCCACTCTAATCATGAAAGCTTGAAGTATCTTACGGGTCAAAACAAACTTTATGGTAGAAGATTTGCTTTTAGGAAAAGCAAGTTGTGTATTCCTAAATGCTCTATAAGAGCTTTGCTTGAAGAGGAGCACACATGGCTTAATGAGACATTTTGGGATATATAAAACTTATAATATGTTACATAGACACTTCTTTTGGCCGAAAATGAAGCATGATGTTAATAATTTTTTGTAGCCAATGTGTTTAAATGCAAAGAAGCTAAATCAACCAAATGGATTGTATATTGCCCTAACAAACTTTGGACTAATATATTTATGGATTTTGTTCTTTGTTTGCAACACACTAAAAATTGTGATAGTATTTTTGTTGTGGTAGACCGATTTAGTAAAATGATTCATTTTATTGCATGCAACAAGACTAATGATGCAAAGCATGTTGCTGGTTTATTCTTTAGGGAAGTAGTAAGATTACGTGGAATCCCTGGAATCATTGTTAGTGATAGGGATGTTAAATTTTTAAGTCACTTTTGGAAAGCCAATTCGGATTCACATCGCCTACAGCCGAGCAACCTATGTTGAAGTCTCTGGCCAAATTTTGAGAAGAATGTTTTAGAAAACGACGATAGAGAGATTTTTGAAAGAGAGTTTGAAAGCAAGATTGAAAAAAGGCTTTCAAAGCAATGTTATAGGCTATAAATGAGAAAAGTAACACGAGGGTAGTAAGAATTGACGATTACTTGCACTCCCTATAGTACATTTTAAGGCAATTCAGGTTTGACAGGCGTTGACGTTATTTCTTCGAACAATCATACAAATTCTGGGGAGGGAGAGTTGATGACTAGGCACATCTCCCTATAGTACATTTTGAGGCGATTTAGGTCTGAATAGTTTAGATATGATTTCACGGAACAATAATATAACAGAAAATACAATAGTAAGACAATATAATATGAAATCAAATAAAGGGCTTGGCGTGACATTGGAAACATGTCCTGGACGAGCATGGCTGTGACATTCTCTCCCACCTAATTGGTTAATATCCCTGCGAACTAACTATTTTTTAACTCAACCATAAGTCATTAATTTACTTTAGGGCATGTAACATATACCCAGGGAAAAATAAAGTTGGCATAACCTTGTTCTTAACCCTCTCATCAGGCAAATCTATGGACAACAAGGCATAATCAAGCTCACCTGCTCAATAAATCACAAAATTATCATACAATTCATGCTATGGTCTTCAACAAATCAACCTTAGAGTTTGATTCATATATGCGGAAGACTCTTAATCATATCATTGGCTAAATCACTCAAATACTCGAGTTTCCTAGCCTTAGCTATCAAATCTCATGCTCAATTTGTTCATTATTCATGCCAAATCATCATATGCCCAATCCTAATGCCCTCTCTAAGTATTTTTTGCATTAACTTCCATTTGTCTATTTGTTTGTATGTTGACTTCTTGAACTTGGTTCGGCCTTCAATAATTTTCAAATTTTCTATTGGGTCATAAATTGAGTCGAATTGTCATGAAATCACGGCAAAATGAGTCCGAAAGTTTAAATTGAGAGAAAAAAAAAAGGAAATTTAGTTCAATTGGATTAACGTTAGTCAAAAAAACCTATTTTGTTTAGTCCAACTGGATCGGGGACTATTGATAGTCTTAAATGCAAATCCATCAAAGTCAACAAACATGCTTCGATTCCAATTACGAGGAATCCGTTTATGGCCACAGATCCGTCATTAAAGTTACTCATAATATTGAGAAGGGTCATTGACGTTAACTTAGAGGGGCATTTCAAGAATTGAACTCGGGACCTCTTACACCAAAATAAAACAAAATATTGTTTTATTGAATGTATAATCATTACTTTTTTTTAATAAAGAAAGAGTATTGAAATCTAGGAAAATGGAGGAATTTCATCCTTATATTTATATTAAGATACTTTCTCACTTGTTTCACTCTTACTTTTAGTAATGGAATTTGTTGATAATAAGATTTGGAAGAAAAAAGAATAAACTTTAAATTACTACTCACAAACATAAAATAGGTCGAGATTTGAGCTTATGTTACTAAATTCAAAGTTCAATGTCCTAATCACTAGACCATGGGACCAAAAATATTTACAAAATTTGTGTGTAATAAATCTCTGAACTTAATAAAATAAATAGTATCTTTATATATTTTAAAAACTTTGAAAATGATTGATGGGTTCTCCCTTCTTTTTTTAGTTTTGTATTTGATAGGGGTTCAAGATATTAAAATCAATTAATATATTAGATCAGTTTACAATTATTCTACCATTCTTATTCAACCCAACCATCATAAATATGGTTGAAAAGGCACTTAAAGAAGTATTTTCTTTGTCCAATTATTCTACTATTCTTTTTCAGCCCATGATGATAAGAATCAAGGTGTTCCAAATGTTCCAACTGTACCTATTACACCATCTAAGGTCAAGAAGATTCAACAAGCATTCATACTTCATTTACAAAATTGGATAGACTCGGTTCAACCATCATTTCATGTGTTACAAGGTGATTGAATTGAGGAATGACCATTTGGAGCTTTAGAAGTGATTATTTGCACGATTGAAGAGCGAATGAAGTTGCAAGTATCATTTTATGAGTTGTTAGAAAACATTATTTATTATTTTTAATTTCATAAAGTTTGTAATGGTCAAATTGACCTAGTCTTTTGTGGGGATTTAGAAGGGGATCATGATTGAATCACTACCACTAACTTCTTTTGTGGAGAGACGGTAAATAAAATTAGAGTGTGAACGAATGAAATTGAGATCTCAAATTGAGACTTTCACCCTTAGAAATTCGAGCATCATCCTTGCCATTTCTAAGTTTCCAGCAATTCTTGTTGTAGATTTCATTTGAGCCATTCAATCAAGCCTTGGTTAGGTTGGATTGTGGAGTGACTCAATTTAGAACAAGGTTCCAAATCTTGCTTCTAGATCTTCGTTCTTAATAATCTAATTCTAGCCTTATCTTTTGGTTGATAGGAATTTTGTATAAGGAGGTGTTAATTTCATTTATTCAAGGGTTCTTGCTTCAACAAAAGCTTGGATCGTTGGGGTTTGGATTAGGGTTGCCTTATCACATGAATCCAACCATACCCATGATAAGATACTCGCATTCACATTGTGCCTTGCACTTTTTTTCACTGTCAGCAAACTTAAAATTTGTTAATACTAAGGTACAAAGATAGTGGCATTGTGTAGATGCGTACAAGACAGTACAACGGCGTGGGAGCGTAAAGCAAGCCAATAGGAACTCACCATAGTTGAGATCTAAATGGAGGAGTGACAGAAAAAATGGAGTCAAAAGGTCTCGAGAAGAAAGAGAAAGGTAGACAGAAAGACTCGTGAATCAGGCGAAGAAGACAACGGGATATGGTCAGATTTGGTTTGAACTTCGGCCACCCATCACTATAGACAACCCACAACCCATCATTCCTTTCGGTTGGTGACCCATTTGCTACCCACGACTCAAACAAGACTCACTAAGGAAGTTGCCAAAGAAAATTTGGAGAAAATCGAACACAAGAAGCTTTCTTAGAAAATACGTATGGAAATCACTTGAATTTAAATATATACCCTAAGTCAAATGTGAATTAATGGTACATGAAAGAAAAATATTAAGAATCGTGAGGTAAGGGAAAAACTAGACGTTTTGCTAAAAAATTAAGTAACATTAAATTAACCCCATAAATAAGCTCCGCTTCTTATTAAATTTTAATACTCGACATATTATTCTGAGTTAACCCAACGTATGAAATTTGGTAGCCATTGAATATTCCTAAGATGGTAAACTGAGAGGAGGTTTAAAATGACCATAATGCCATTCGCCCAAAATAACCTCGTTTTACAACTTTTGAGACATTAAGTAACATGGAACTGTATAGACGACCTTGAAAGGGGGTTATCAAGTTACTAGTAAGTTTTCACGCCCATCGAATCACGTTAGGTTGTTCTTTAATGTTTACCTAAATTAAAAACTAATGAGTTTTGATGCTACTCCATGATATAATGTATAAGCCTATGTTCATTTATAGACCATGTTCTAAGAATACCTATGTAACGACCCAAAAAAAAAATAAAAGAAAAAAAAGAAAAAAAAAAGAGATAATAATAAGAATAAGTAAATAATAATTATAAAAAAAAAAAAAAAAAAAAAACAAAAAAAAAAAAAAAAGTAAATTAACACTCTCTCTCTCTCTCCACCTTCCCCAAATATCTCCCCGACACCTCCTACAACTGCAAAATGATCTGAAAAAAAAAAACGAAACAGAAACAAGAAATGGCCGATTTTGAGAAGGGAAAAATAAGAGAAAGAAAGAGATGAGACTAGAGGGTTGTGTCAGAAGAGACATTATGATGGATTTAGAGGGACCTCATGCATATTGTATGTTCATAAGCATAGGGCTACTTCCCCTAGAGATGATGAGTGCGGACGCGCACAGGTGCGAACGCACACAGATGAGGGTGTTCATGAGGCGCATGACACTATGGGGTTCCGCTGACCTCCGGACGTCGCAACAGATTAGCTTGACCAGAGGGTCTAGGGGGTGTGCGAGCGCCCTGGGGATTCACACTCGCACGTGTGAGTCGTGTGTAGGGAAGTACTACACATCCAATTTGTCCGAGACTAGAGGCCACCCCTAAGATGATTAGAGATAGGTCCCTAAATCATGATTGCATGTGTTTGCATGGTCCCTATAGCGGGGCCACTTACTAAGTATTCTTTGAAATACTCAGGCCGTGTGCCACATCATTTTTCAGGTAAAGGCAAGGCGCACTTGTACGGAGGACAGCGGCATCGCGAGCAGAGACTGTGGCACGTGTATAGGGTAGATTCATATTTAAATTTCTAGTCTTAAGTTAGAATAGGTTGTTTTGCATTTCATTGTTTTAAATTATTTTGTATTTGTTTTTGTTTTCTCTAAATTTCAGTATTTCATATTTAAACACGTAAGACCATGGCTGTGTTTTCTAGAGAAGAGGTTGTTTTAAACGTTTTTTTGAAGTTTACGTTATCAATTATGTTCATGTAAGACTTATATTTCCGCATTATAGAAGAGCATAAGACGTTAGTAGCGACTCTAAATATGTGGAAATTTAGGGTCGTTACAGTTGGTATCAGAGCTCTAGGTTTTAGATTCTATAGACTAGCCTACAAAGTAGGCTTGGCACGTTCCATGGTCCCAACGTCGATGCCCTGTCACCGTCAGGTACGCCTTGCACAAGATAAGAAAAAAAAAAGAAACATTTTCAAACTTGCATGCATTTTTATGTTAATGTTATTGAAATTGTTGTGATATTTCACGTATTTATTTAAGAGCATGATGTGATGTGTTGCATGCTGAGTGATTTTGTTTGCAATATGATGTGAACTTAGTAGATGTGATGCATAGCATAATTTCATAGGTAATGAGCCTTAGACTTAAGAGATGCTATCTTGGTTTCTAGAACCATGCTGCCCAGACCATGCGAAAGAGTAAGACGAGGAAGAGGACTACCTCCTATTAGAGTTAGAGGACGAGGTGAGACTGAAGAGAGCTCACCTCGAGAGGGATCAGAGACAGGGTTTGAATTAGAACCCTTATTGTATGTATGGTCGGAAAGCAGCCCCTGAGAGGGTAGACGCAGTAACTAAGGATAGAGTAAAGAATGACCAAACAATATTAGCCGACCGAACTCTAAGCATAGTCCTACTAGTAGTAAAGATGACCGACTTCGACGTAGTACTAGGCATGGATTGACTAGCTGCAACCCATGCTATTATAGAATGTCGCAAAAAAAAAAGTGATATTCTCACCATCGGTGCGACCTAGCTTTAAATTTAAAGGCACAAATGTCGGGGCTACTCCAAAGGTAGTCTCGATGATGAAAGCAAAGAGATTAGTCCAACAAGGCGGTTGAACTATATTAGCATGTGCCATAGATGTAAGAGGAAAAGAAAAGACTCTAGAAAACATGTTCATCGTAAATGAGTTCCAAAATGTGTATCCGGATGACCTACCGGGAATACCCCCTTCCCGAGCAGTCGACTTCATCATCGAACTCGAGCGGGGAACTGGGCCTATTTCTAAAGCACCCTATCGCATGGCGCTAGCAGACTTGAAAGAACTCAAGGTGCAATTACAAGACTTACGGGATAAAGGGTTCATTCGACCTAGCATATTCCCCTAGGGTGCGCCAGTGTTGTTTGTTCAGAAGAAAGATGGATTGATGCGTTTGTGCATCGATTACAGAGAGTTAAATAAGAGAACCATAAAGAACAAATACCCTCTGCCTAGAATAGAAGACTTATTCGATCAACTAAGAGAAGCAACAATATTTTCTAAGATAGACCTGCGGTCAGGTTATCATTAAATAAAGAGTAAAGAAAAAGACGCACAAAAGACAGCATTTAGGACAAGGTATGATCGCTATAAGTTCGTGGTATGTCATTTAGCCTCACCAATGCTTTAGCTGTGTTAATGGAGTTAATGAACCGAGTGTTCAAGGACTGTCTAGACACTTTTGTGATCGTGCTCATTAATGACATCCTTGTGTACTAAAAAACAGACTTCGAACACCAACAACACCTCTAAAAAGTCCTAGCCACCCTAAGAGAGAACAAGTTGTATGCCAAGTTCTCAAAGTGTGAATTTTGGTTACGATAAGTCTCTTTCTTAGGATATGTGGCGACAAAGGGTGGAGTATCCATAGGTCCTACTAAGGTCAAAGCGGTCACGAAGTAGGAACGCCCAACTTCAGTAACATCAGTACAGAGTTTCTTGGGACTAGCGAGATACTATTGAAGGTTCTTGTAGGACTTCGCTAGAATAGCCTCGCCTTTGACACAGCTAACGAGAAAAGGGGTACCATTTATATGAAATGATGCTTGTGAGGCAAGCTTCCAAAACCTAAATAGAGATTGGTAACCGTCCCGGTATTCACGGTTCCCAAGATCTCAGAAGAGTATGTAATCTATAGTGATGCCTTCAAAGAATGGACTAGGATGTGTGTTAATGCAACACGTTAAAGTTGTTGCATACGTGTCCCATCAACTAAAAGAATACGAAGATAATTACCCTACCCACGATTTGGAGTTGGCCGCTGTAGTGTTCGCGCTGAAAATTTGGTGACACTACTTGTATGGAGAGAAAATTCAAAGTTTAACCAAACCACAAGATTTTATATATTTCTTCACCCAGAAAGAGTTAAATATGAGACAGAGAATGTGGTTAGAATTGGTGAAGGACTCGATGTAGATATCCAGTACCACCCTGGAAAAGCAAATATGGTCGCAGACGCTTTGAGTAGAAAGGTGGCCCACTCTTCGGCCCTCATTACGAGGGAAGTAAGGGTACAAAGAAAATTTGAGGGAGCCAACATAGTTGTAGCGACCGAGAGAGTCATGGCACAACTGGCCCGACTTACAGTGCAACCTACACTTAGGCAAAGAATGGTTACCTCTCAACGAGAGGATCCAAACCTACAGAAAGTCTTAAGCCAGCTAGCTGAGAGTCTAGTAATGGATTCTCAAAGACCTCAGATGAAGGGCTATTGTATCAGGGACGCCTATATGTCTCGACAATAGAGGAGCTAAGGAATGAAATACTAACGAAGGTCACAACTCGCCATTTGTCATGCACCAAGGAGATACAAAGATGAATTTAAAACAACACTTTCGATGGAAGAGCATGAAGAGGGATGTGGCCGAGTTTGTGAGCAAGTGCTTAGTTTGTCAACAAGTGAAAGCTCCTAGATAAAAGGCGGCGGGGTTGTTGCAGCCCTTAAGCATACTAGAGTGGAAGTGGGAAAGCATAGCAATGGACTTCATAGTAGGATTACCCAAAACGCTTAAAGGCTATACAATGATCGGGTAGTTGTCGATAGGTTGACCAAGTCGGCACACTTCCTGCCTGGGAAAGCTACACATACAGTTGACAATTGGGCAAAGCTGTATGTGAAAGAAGTAGTAAGACTACATGGAGTCCCAGTATCTATAGTGTTGGATCGGGACCCACGCTTTACATCAGCGTTCTAGCTCAAACTTCAAAAAGCGCTGGGTACCCGCCTCAACTTTAGTATCGAATTTCACCCCCAAACAGATGGACAAACGGAGTGTTTAAACAAAATTCTAGAGGACATGTTATGCGCTAGAGTACTAGATTTTAAGGGAAGTTGGGATTCCAAACTCCACCTGATGGAATTCTCGTATAATAATAGCTTCCAAGCAACTATTGGAATGACACTGTTTGAGGCTCTGTATGGAAAACGGTGTAGGTCCCCACTATGTTGGGACGAAGTAGGCGAGAGAGAGTTAGTAGGACCCAAGATTTTGACTCACCAATGAGGCTGTCTAGAAAATTCGAGCGAGGATGCGTACCGTTCAAAGTAGACAGAGAAGCTACGCCAATGTAAGTAGAAGCCTGGAGTTTGAGATAGGAGACCCAGTATTCCTCAAGGTGACACCTATGAAAGGTGTCTTGAGGTTCAGACGTAAGGGCAAGTTAAGTCCTAAATTCATTGGACCATTCGAGATCCTAGAGCGAGTTGGTCTAGTAGCGTATAAGTTAGCCCTATCTCTAGCCCACTTAGGAGTACACGATGTATTTCACATGTTGAGGCTGAGGAAGTACATTACGGACCCTATCCACGAAATAGACTACGAACCACTCCAACTCAATGAAGATCTGAGCTACGAGGAAAAACTAGTAAAAATCTTAGCTAGAGAAGTAAAAACCTTAAGCAACAGGAATATTGCGTTCGTTAAGGTACTAGGGCGGAATCACCACAGCGAGGAAGCCATGTGGGAGAGTGACGACGAAATAAGAGAAAAATACCCCGAGCTAGTACAAGAGTTTGAGACTTTTGAGGACGAAAGTTTTTTTTAGGGGTAGATAATGTAACGACCCGAAAAAAAAAAGAAAAAAAAAAGAGATAATAATAAGAATAAGTAAATAATAATTATAAATAAAAAATAAAAAATAAAAAAGTAAATTATCACTCTCTCTCTCCACCTTCCCCAAATATCTCCCCGACACCTCCTACACTGCAAAATGATCTGAAAAAAAAAAAAAAAACCGAAACAGAAACAAAAAATGGCAGATTTTGAGAAGGGAAAAATCAGAGAAAGAAAGAGGAAAGATCACAGATTTTGGGAGAGAAAATTGGAGATGGCTAATAGGAATGGAAAGAGATGGAAAAGTAATCGGTAAGTTAGATCTTCTTTTCTTTTATCTTTTTGTCAGAGATAGAAAAGTTATGTTAGATCTCTTTTTAAATTATTTAAATTTTTTGATATCGGATAGAAAATCAAAATTGATTGAAAATGGTTTTGTGAATTGCATCTAAATTGAATCATCATTTTTAGGAGAGAATAAAATCATAATTGATGGATGCATAAGTCTTTCTACTTAGGAAAATTAAAATAGATTGAAAATGACTTATCGAATTGGACAGTCTTTTCGGAGAGAGGAGAAAACATAATAGATTGAAAATAGCTTCAGTTTAGTTTTTAGGAAAGAGAAGAAAGATAGTAGAAAATAGAATACCAAATGGCTTTTGTCAATGAGAGTAGTTTTTAGGAAAGAGAAGAAAAAAAAGATTGAAAATGGCTTCTGTTAATTGATAGTCATACTAGTAACGAGAAAACAGAATTGATTGAATATTATTTTATAATTGCATAGTCATTCGTATGAAAGAAAAAGAAGACAGAGAGAGGAGAAACAAAAGTGGTACAACAGCGAAAAGGAAAATGGAAGAGGTGAGAAATTATTATTATCTGTAACAAGAGAATATAATATTATAACAAACCATAGTTGGATTGAAGGATTGAAGCACCATGAAATAATATTGACATGTTTTCAATTTAAGTTTTACTACCCAACCAAAATTTAGAAACAATGAAAACGTGGAATTCGATTTTTACTGAGACCGTTTTAGAGCTGTATTTCACATTGTTAGTTGGATTATTAATTAAAATGTGAAATGCTAACGAAAGGTGACAAACGGTTTGATATGAAGCGAACTCTAGCAACCTTTGGAGCAGCTCACGAGGAACGGGAGCTTACGTTAATTAAATTAGGGAATACTTCGGCTAAGGCCAACCAGGTAAGTGGTCTTACTACAGGATAGACTAAAAATTGTATGAGTTACGGATGTATGAACTATGTCATACAATGCGGTATGTGAGTTATGATGATGTATGAGTTATGATGATGTGTGAGTTACGATACTTGATGATGTGCTCAGTATATATATATTTTGAAGAATGTCGTACTTGATATGTTTGATGTACTTTATAGCAATATGATGAGTATGATGATTGCGTGACGTTTACCTTAATATGATGATGTTTTCCATATTGAGCATGCTATATGATGATGAGTGCCATATTGCATCATGTCGTTAGATCGACATAGGACACAACCCTAAGAGCGTGAAAATGATATTAATATAAATATCCACGAGTATCTGTTACCTAGAGTAACAAAGAGATGAGACTAGAGGGTTGAGTCAGAAGAGACATTATGATGGATTTAGAGGGACTCATGCATATTGTATGTTCATAAGCATAGGGCTACTTCCCCTAGAGATGATGAGTGCGGACGCGCACCGTATGATGAGCGCGAATGCGCACAGGTGCGAACGCACACAGATGAGGTTGTTCATGAGGCGCATGACACTATGGGGTTCCGCTGACCTCCGGACGTCGCTACAGATTAGCTTGACCAGAGGGTCCAGGGGGTGTGCGAGCGCCCTGGGATTCACACTCGCACGTGTGAGTCGTGTGTAGGGAAGTACTACACATCCAATTTGTCCGAGACTGGAGGCCACCCCTAAGATTATTAGAGATAGGTCCCTAAATCATGATTGCATGTGTTTGCATTTGCATGGCCCCTATAGCGGGGCCACTTACTGAGTATTCTTTGAAATACTCAGGCCGTGTGCCACATCATTTTTCAGGTAAAGGCAAGGCGCACTTGAACGGAGGACGGCGGCATCGCGAGCAGAGACTGTGGCACGTGCATAGGGTAGATTCATATTTAAATTTCTAGTCTTAGTTAGAATAGGTTGTTTTGCATTTCATTGTTTTAAATTATTTTGTATTTGTTTTTGTTTTCTCTAAATTTCAGTATTTCATATTTAAACACGTAAGACCATGGCTGTGTTTTCCAGAGAAGAGGTTGTTTTAAACGTTTTTTTGAAGTTTACGTTATCAATTCTGTTCATATAAGACTTATATTTCCGCATTATAGATGAGCATGAGACGTTAGTAGCGACTCTGAGTATGTGAAAATTTAGGGTCGTTACAACCTAGGATCAATTGAATATCATGGTAAATAAGTTGCTAGGATTCAAACCCAAAAGTGACTGTTATCTCCCATCACGCGGTGTGCGACAATGCCCTTATTCTTTTTTTCTGTGGGATGCCCTACACTATGTATCATGAGCAAGATGATGAGGATGGTCTCCTATTTCCCTTACTTAGATGAGATACATGCATCTGAATTTACAATCTGGATGAGATGATCGTGATAGCACCACTCATGTGTTTAAGGGAAGAGAACTAAAGATTACTTTAGAAAAAAGTTTTTAGGATCAGTAAGTGACAGGTAAGATTATAAGCTCTAAGTGCCAAGACCCTGAAGACACAATAAAAGATAACATCCTAGCTTAAGGTTGCCATTAAGAGCCTACAAGTAGGCTACTTATTGACTTTTTATTCACTCCATGTTTACATTTTTTTTTCAGGCTTGGAGTTGGTTGTGGATGGGAGCGAACTTTGGAGCGTGGTGATAAGACAATCATAATCTAAGCCCAACCATTGAAGTTTTTGTTGAATACAAAACCCTTGAATCAAAGAAATTAACTCTTCCTATACAAAATTTGGAACAGCCAAAAGATGAGGCTAAAAGTAGATTACTTCTTAAGATCAAAGATCTATAACCACGATTTGATACATTGTTCCAAGTTAAGTCACTCCACAATTGAACTTGATCAAGGCTTGATTGAAAGACTCAGATGCAATCTACAGCAAGAACGACATGAAACTTAGAAATGACAAAGATGATGCTCAAAGTTCTAAGGATGAAAGTCCCAATTTGAGAGTTAAATTTCATTCATCAAAATCTGCCTTTTACATAATAATTTGTGGGTATTTATAGTCTTTCCACAAAACAAACTTTCAATTGTTCAAATGCCCACTAAATGGCCATTCCTTAATCGAATCAACTTGTATCACATGGATGGAGGTTGAATCGAGCCTATTCAATTTTGACGATGAAGAATGAATGCTTATTGAATAATTTTGGTCTTGGATCGTGTAATAGATCTAGCTGAAACACTTGGAACACTATGATACTTATCAGAGGGCCATAGACTAACCTTCATTTTAACTTAGTATATGTAACAGCCCAAGCTCACCGCTAGCAGATATTATCTCTTTAGGCTTTTCCTTTCAAATTTCCCCTTAAGTTCTTACGGTTTCCACACCCTTATAAAGAATGTTTTGTTTCCGTCTCCAACAAATGTTGGATCTCACAATCCGCCCTCCTTCCGGACCCATCATCCTCACTAGCACTCATTCCTCTCTTCAATCGATGTGGGAACTCACAATCACCCCCCTTTGAGGCCCAGCATCCTTGCTGATACTCGTTCCTCTCTCCAATCAATGTCGGATCTCAAAATCTACCCCTTTTCGTGGCCCAGCATCATCGCTGGCACTCGTTCCTCTCTCCAATCGATGTGGGATCTCACAATCCACCCCCTTTGGGGCCCAGCGTCGTCGCTAACACTCGTTCCTCTCTCCAATCGATGTGGGATCTCACAATCCACCCCTCTTTGAGTTTCAGCTTTCTCACTGGCATACCACCCAGTTTCTTACTCTGATACCATTTGTGACAATCCAATCCTCTTTGCGCTTACCTTTTCAGACTTTCCCAAAAGGTTTTTAAAATGTGAGCGGCTAGGGAGAGGTTTTCACACCCCCCTCTTCAATGAATTTGAGATCTAACAATTCATCCTCCTTGGGAGCCCAATGTCCTTGCTAGCACTCTTTCCTCTCTCCAATATATGTGAGATCTCACAATTCACCCGTTCAGGGCCCAGCGATTGTACCACATTCACTCCCGAGTGAGGCAAGCAAATTTGGATTCGTGTCACCTACGGGCCAAGTAATGTATGCTCAAACCTCTGGCCCGATTTTGAGAAGAAGGTTTTAGAAAACAAGGGCAGATAGATCTTCGAAATAGATTTTGTAAGAAAATTTGAAATGAGGTTTTGGAAGCAATTTTATAGGCTATAAGCGAGAAAGGTAATACAATAGCTTAGATAGTATATTACTTCCGATAGGAAGAACTAACGATTAGTCACATCCCTCTGTAGTACATTTTTAGGCGATTTAGGTATGGCAGGCCTAGACATGATTTCGCCGAACAATCATACAAATTTTGGCTTAGTCGAGTTGACATTTAGTTGCATCCCCCTATAGTACATTTTGAGGCTATTGAGGTCTGGCCTGGATATAGTTTCGCCGAACAGTCATACAAAAGAAAATACAATAATACGATAATATAACAAGAAATCAAATAAAGAGTTGGCATTGCATGGACATGTGGCCATTCAGCTATACGCCTTGGACGAGCATGACCGTAACATCATCCCCCACCTAATTGGTTGACATTCTTGCAATGTTATAGGCTATAACCTAGAAAAGCAACACAAAGGCTTAGATAGCATATAACTTCGGGTAGTAAGAATTGACGATTATGTCCAATCCAATTGGATCGGTGAGGTCAGGTTCAAGTAAAGCAATTTAGGTCGGTTAACTAAAACCATCTTCTTCCTCACGATACCAACTACTCACCTACACTATGATTCTCCTTCAACCAGTCACTATACTCGCTCCACGAGCAATGATTGTGTAACACATGTCTGAGAAATTAGTGTTTTGCCCATTTTGCCCTCCATGCCTAATTAGGGTTCGGAGGACTAATGAGGAGGAAAGGAAAAAAAAAGTAAAAAAGGAAAAAAAAAAAGAAAAAAAAAGAGGGTTTTAGATAAAAAGAAATAGTCATTCGATCCAATTATGAACTTGAGACCTCTCACACCCAAAGCAAGAATCATACTACCAAACCAAATGCCCACAGAGAAATTTGCAAAGCTAGAGGTCCTTCTAGAATCCTTGCAAAACGCTCACAGAGAAAGCTAACTTAACGGATTGATTTCAACCAAGAGCTGGTTAGAAGATGAATGACTCTTAGATCGAATTTGGAATCTATGATGGTCACTCTTAGATACCAAGACAATTCACTCCAGAATTAGCTTGATCAAAACTAATTCAATGAATCGGTTTAAACATCAAACCTAAAGCAATGTTTGAAAAAGAATAACACCAAAAGGTTATCAAGAAAACACAAAGGTTTTTTTTCTGTATTCAACAAAATCCATCATAACATAATATTACATGCCTTTAAATAGGCCCAAAAGATAACCCTAACAAAATAAAATTCAGCCACCAACTACTAATCAATGCTATTAAATACAAATTGAAGAAAATAAGGCATTAATAAATTATTCAACTACCAAAGGCAAGTCTTCTAATTACTTTCTATAAATTTCTTTTATGGGTAATTCAAGTACTAAACGCAAGTCTTCTAATTACTTTCCAATATCAGCCACTCCATTATTTTCTTGATTTGATTCTTGAATCTTCTTTGTATTGCTTCTTGTAATTGCTCGTTCGGGTACATGGAAGTGATAAGTTGTTGGATTCATATCATCCCCCCCTTTCTTTAAAAGGATTTTTCCTCAAATCAAATTCTTCGTTCTTTCCGGACAAGAACTGAATATTGTTTTTTTTTCTCACTTTTTTTTTTCTCACCTTTACCTTAGTTTCTTCTCTCCACTGTTGTTCTTCATATTCTTTTCTTTTCTTCTCTAATTTCAATTGGTCACAATGTACTTCATATGGAGACAACGGAAGTAA
Organism: Cucurbita pepo subsp. pepo; assembly: GCF_057944985.1. Lineage (NCBI taxonomy): Eukaryota > Viridiplantae > Streptophyta > Magnoliopsida > Cucurbitales > Cucurbitaceae > Cucurbita > Cucurbita pepo. The sequence continues at coordinate 139,417 of NW_028257910.1, read as the reverse complement.
AGTAAATTTCTTCCCACACAAAGTAAAAGTATACTTGTTCATCAAACCATCAAATGTTACCTTTCTATCATATTGCCAAGGTCGGCCGAACAAGATGTCCCCCGCATGCATTGGTACGACATCACAAAGTACTTCATCTTTATATCTTCCAAGAGTAAAAGAAATAAGAGCTTGGGAGTTTACCTTAATTTCTTCATTGTTTGTCAACCATTGAAGTTTATACGGTTTTGGATGTGGATGGACAGAAAGTTGAAGTCTTTTTACAAGGAAGCTGCTTACCACATTTGTGCAACTTCTACTATCAATCACCAAGCTGCATGGGTTTCCTTTGATCAAACATCTTGTGTGGAACAAGTTTTCCCTTTGATCTTCAAATTTCTCTCCCTTGATTTGAACATTGAGTACCCTTCTTGTGATCAAAGATATGGAATTACCTTCTTCAACATACTCATCATCATATGCTGCGATTTCTTCCACAAGCTGTGAATCAAGTATACCATTCCTTATCACCATAACTTTTTCATTAACACACTCTTTGCTCATGTGTCCAAATCCTTTACACTTCCAACATTGAATAGAACTAGACTTCTCTTTTACCGTCTTTGAAGCTTCATTCATTTTACCATTGGAACTCTCAGCCTCCACTCTTTTAGCAGTCACAAACTTTTCTTTTGGTGACATCGAATCATTTCTATTCACAAAACTATCCTTGTTCCAAGTTTTAGAATTTGAAAATATGCTAGTTCGTGATGTGTACCTTTTTTAATGCTCTTTGTCTTCCTTCAATTGGTCTTCAATTTTGAGAGCATAATGATACATGTCTTCCAGATATGGTGGTGGATTTCTGTCAACAAGATGAATAATTTCTCGATTCAAACCTCCAAGGAATCTAGACATGGTATCTTCTTCTTCTTCTCTAACATTTTCTCTTTCCATCATAGTTTCCATCTCTTGATAATATTCCGCCACAATTTTTGTTCCTTGCGTCAAACCTTGCAATTTAGTTTTCAAATTTCTTTCATAATGTTTTGGAACATACTTTTTTCTCATGGCTTCTTTAAGTTCTTCCCATGTCTCTATTGGATCCTCCTCTTTTCTTCTTCTCTCGGATTTGAGATGTTGGTACCAATCACCGACATGATTGGTAAATTCGGCAATAGCAAGTCTCATCTTCTTATTTTCACTATAGATGTTGCAATCAAACACATGCTCCATCTTTCTTTCCCACTGCAAGTATGCCTCAGAATCTGCCATTCCACAAAAGGGCGGGATTTTGAGTTTAACTCCCCCATCTTTATCTTCATGTACTCTTTCCATCCTTCTAGGTTGCATAATAGTTGCATGGTTATTTCTTCTTCTCCATCTACCATCAACTTGTCTTTCTTGTACTACTATACCTTCATCTTCTTGTAATGTTCGTTCTTGTCTTTGTTGTTGCGCCCTTCTTTCTTGTCTATCTTCCATCATCATTTCCATCATACCTTGAATTGCTTGAAGAATGGTTGTATTAAGATCTGGTATTGGTGGTACTTCTTCTCCATTATGTGACATTTTGTTATCAAGGGACCTCTCCACACTTCTCACAAAAATTTCACTTAGGGACACTCGTGTTTAACACTCAAAGGTAGGCTTTTGGTACTAGGTCTAGAATGTAAAGTCTGGTTTTTTTTTTTCGATAATCTGAGAGAGAAAAAAAAACTTGATAGAAAAAAAAATAACAATAAAGATATTTCACCTCTAGAGCGGCCAACGAACGTCGACCAAATGCTCTGATACCAAATGATAAGCGCCTACAATGCTGGAATTTGCAAAGCTAGAGGTCCTTCTAGAATCTTTACAAAACGCTCACAGAGAAAGCTAACTTAACGGATTGATTTCAACCATGAGCTGGTTAGAAGATGAATGACTCTTAGATCGAACTTGGAATCTATGATGGTCACTCTTAGATACCAAGACAATTCACTCCAGAATTAGCTTGATCAAAACTAATTCAATTAATCAGTTTAAACATCAAACCTAAAGCAAGGTTTGAAAAAGAATAACATCAAAAGGTTATCAAGAAAACGCAAAGGTTTTTTCTGTATTCAACAAAATCCATCCTAACATGAATATTACATGCCTTCAAATAGGCCCAAAAGATAACCCTAACAAAATAATGTTAAGCCACCAACCACTAATAAATGCTATTAAATACAAATTGAAGAAAATAAGGCATTAATAAATTTCCTTAATTGGTAATTCAACTACTAAAGGCAAGTCTTCTAATTACTTTCCAATATCAGCCACTCCATTATTTTCTTGATTTGATTTTTGAATCTTCTTTGTATTGCTTCTTGTAATTGCTCGTTCGGGTACATGGGAGTGATCAGTTGTTGGATTCATATCAGATTGAATGTGTAATCACTATTTTATTAATAATGAAATCCATGTAAAAGTATTATTATCCTACCTTTTAACTCTAAACTTATGCAAAATTTGATTATTTAAAATTATGTTTATGGTCAGTAACCATAGAGGAGAAAAAAATCGTTGAAGTTATTCCATAATATAATTTTTAATTTGATAATTTTACTTTAATCATCAATCATGAATACATAAAGAAAATGTTGGAATTTAGATAGACGATGTGAATTGATATAAAAAAAAAATGGTAGTAAGAGGGTTGTCCCTTGCATCCTCAAGATATGCATATTTCACTATTACAACGCCCATATGAAATAGAATAAAATATAAAATAGGTCCCATCGAGATTTCAACTCGAGTTATTGGATTCAGAGTCCAATGTCCTAACCACTAGACCGTGGGACCACAAATATTTGTAAGAATTTGTGTGTAATAAATCTCTTAATTTCAAAAAATAAATAGTACCTTCATATACTTTCAGAACTTCAAAAATTACCGATGTGTCCTCGTTTTTCAGTTTTGTATTTGATAGGGTTTCAACACATTAAAATCAATTAATATATTAGGTGACGTTTAATTATCTACCATTCTTTTTTAGCCCTACGATAATAAATATGGTTAAAAAGTAGTGAAAGAAGTATTTTATTCACCTAATTTTCTACCATTCTTTTTCAGCCCATGAGAAGCATACCCACGGTAAGATACTTGCATTCACGTTGTCCCTTGCGTTTTTCTTCACCGTCAGCAAATTTACAATTTTTGAATACTGAGGTATAAAGATAGTCGAATTGTGTAGGTAGAAGACACTACAACGTCGTGGGAACATATGGCAAGCAAATAGGGACTCACCATAGTTGAGATATGAGCAGAAGAGCGACGGATAAATGGAGTCAAAAGGTGTCGAGAAGAAAGAGAAAGACAGACAGAAAGACGCGTGAATTGGGAGAAGAAGACAACGGGATAGGGTCAAATTTTGTTTGAATTCGGGCAACCCATCACTACAACCAACCCACGACCCATCATTCCTTTCGATTGGTGACCCATTTGCAAGAAGTTCAAGAAACGAGGCTCCAAACACCAGACAAGAGGTAAATAAACATCTTTGAGTTTTCTGAATAAATACTTGAGAGAATCGATTGGATTCTAATATATAACCTAAGTCAAGTATGAATTAATGGTACATGAAAGAAAAACATTAGAACAGTGAGTTAAAGGCCTAAATTAGATGTTTTGTTAAAAAGTTAAGTAACATTAAATTAACCCCTTAAACAAACTATGCTACTTACAAAATTTTAATACTTGGAATATTATTCTATGTTAAAGCTACGTATGAAATTTTGTAGCGATTGGATATACCTAAGATGGTAAATCGAGAGGAGGTGTAAAATGACCATAATGTCTTTCGCCCAAATCAAGTTACAAGTAAATTTTCACGCCCATGGAATCACATTAGATTTCCCTTTCATGTTTAGCTAAGTTAAAACTAATGAGTTTTGATGCTACTCCATGATATAATGTATAAGCCTATGTTAATTTATAAACCATGTTCCTAGAATATACTTAGGATCAATTGAATACAATGGTCAATAAGGTTGTTAGGATTCGTACCCAAAAGTGACCGTTATCTCCCACCACTTGTGTGCAACAATGCCCCTATTCCTCTTTTATGCCCTGCCCTTTGTATCATGAGTAGTATGATAGGGAGGGCCTCCTATTTCCCTCACTTAGATGAGATACACAACATCAGAATTTAATAGCAGGATGATATGATCATGATAACACCACTCATGTGTTTACCGGGAAGAGGACTAAAGGTTACTTTATGGAAAAGTTTTTAGAATCCATAAGGGACATGTAAGAATATAAGCTCTAAGTGCCACGACCCTGATGACTCAATAAGAGATAACATCCTAACTTAAGGTTTCCATTAAGAGCCTACAAGTAGGCTATTTATTGACTTTTTATTCCCTGTTTACATTTATTTCAGTTAACTAGGAGTTGGTCGTGGATGGGAGCGAACTTTGGAGCGTGGGTGATAAGGCAACCCAATCCTCACCCCAACAATCCAAGCTTTTTTTTGAAGCAAAACCCTTGAATCAAAGAAATTACACATTCTTATACAAAACTCGGATCAACCAAGAGATAGTTAAAAGTAAATTACCTCTTAAGGTAAAAGATCTAGAAACAAGATTTGAAACCTTCTTCTAAATTGAGTCACTCCACAGTTGATCTTGATTAAGACTTGATTGAACGACTCGGATGCAATCTACCACAAGAATTGCATGAAACTTAGAAATGACAGAGATGATGCTCAAATTTTAAAGGGTGGAAGTCTTGTTTAGAACTTAATTTTATTCACAAAAATTCTCCTTTTTACCCCGTAAGTTCTCACCTTTTTGCTCTTGTAACTACAAGAAGTTAAGGAATTAAAATAATAAAGAAAGTGTATGCAAATAAATTATCAATGAATGCTATTTATAAAAACTTGATCGTGTGCAAATATTCACTTTTGAAGCTCCAAATGGTACTTCTTCAATCAAATCAACTTTTATCACATGGAATGGAGGTTGAATAGAGCCTATCTAATTTTGAGGATGAAGAATGAATGCTCGTTGAATATTCTTGGTCTTGAATTGTGTAATAGGTCTAGTTGAAACATTTGGAACACCTTGATCCATATCATCTTCCCCCTCTTTAAAATTATTTGTACTCAAATCAGAAAATCATAACCTACATCAAAATAACTCAAGTAAGCGACATTGATAGTAAGATCAATTTTATAGGTATTGTTATTAATTCTTTCAAGAACTTTGTAAGGGTGATCCCCTCTTGAATGTAACTTTGTTTCCTTTGACATGCAAATCACTCCTTGCCAAAATGTATCCAAACTCAATCATCGGGGTGAAAAATGTGTTCTTTTCGTCCTTTGTTAATTCTTGAAACAACTTTAAAATTTTGTTTCTCAATCTTCACGTTTTTATAAAGGGTTTTGATCAAATCTGCCTTGCTTGTGCTACTTCACTCACAAAAATATTAGAAGGAATAACAAGTAAAACCAAAGGCGTAAATGGATTAAAATATTATAAGGAATAACAAGCAAAACCAAAGGCGTAAATGGATTAAACCCATAAACATCTTTCAAAGGAGAACAATGAATGGTACTATCAATTACTATATTATATGCAAACTTTACAAAACCATTAGTCCCAAGACTTATATTCTATTAACCACTTACTTTTGTTCATCATTTTACTCCAGATTAAGTTAGTACCACTTTCTTTTGTTCATCATTTTACTAAAGACTAAGTCAATAGGTAATAATATATCTAAAAATTCCATGTAATTGTTACTACTTCCGTAAAGACTAAGTCAGCAACCCTTCAAACTAAAATTTTTCTTGGAAAAGTTTTATAAAAAAGATGATGTAACGCCCGTTAGATTTAATATATATATATATATATATATATGTATTAAAATAAAAATAACAAAATAAAGAAAAGAAAACAAAAACTGACCACCTCCTATAATCTCTGACTACCTCCTTTAATCTCCCCGTCCATCCCCTAAAATACCTCCTTCATTGAGTATCAATAATTCAGCAAAAACAGAAATAGAAAGAAAATATTTTTATGGAGGAAAAAAATGCATATAATGGAGAGATGTTATACAATAATGGAGAGATGCTGAAGGAAAAGGAAGGCAGGTAATGGAGAGATGGTAGGCAGAGGAAGAGAGATGTCATTTGAAAAGGTTAGTGATTTAGATGTGAGTTAGAAATTTAGAAAATTATCTGTTGAATGATCTGAATTAGAAATTATCTATTTAGAGTCCATTAAAATTGGTCCACTAATAGATAGATAAGTAAGAGAGGAAGATAGGGAAAAGAAAGATCTGGAAGACATATTCAAATAAAAAAAACTAAGATTTGGATCGGTAAAACATATTCAAATAAGAAGAAAAAAAAATATCTATGCTAAAGTCCATTAAAATTGGTCCACGAATAGATAGATAAGTAAGAGGGGGAAAAGAAAGATCTGGAAGACATATTCAAATAAAAATAAAAAATTAAGATTTGGATCGGTAAAACATATTCAAATAAAAAAAAATTTGGAAACCAGTATGATGAGAAGGAAGATAGGGAAAAGGAAGATCTGGTTTCAAATAATAAAAAAAAGAAAGATAGGGAAAAGAAAGATATGGAAGACATATTCAAATAAAAAAAAAATTGGAAAACAGGAGGAGAAGATTTGGCAAAGAGGATGAAAAGGAAGATCTGTAAAACATATTCAAATAAAAAAAGAGTAAGATTTGGGAACAGTAAAGCCAAAGAAAATTTGGGAATAGAATTAAACTTTTGAACATAATTAAATGATGTGAGTATTAAACAATTTAGATATTGGAGTAGATACATGGATACATGGAGAGAGAGAAAGAAGTAAACGATTTAGATATTCGAGTAGATACATGGATACATGAAGAGAGAGAGAGAGAAAGATTAGATTTGGAAATAGTAAAGAGAAAAAAAAAATCTGGGAATAGAATTAAACTACTGGACAGGATTAAACTATTTAGATATCGGAGTAAAATTAAACCCAACTGCTTAAAAATTTATAAAATTAAACTCCTCCCCGTAAGTGATGGAAGTGATTAAAAGAATTAGATTTAAATGGCTTAAAATAATTAGATACGGAGGTAGATTGAAAGACACAAGAGAATTAGGGTTCAAAGAAAAAAAAAACAAAAGAGAGAAGATTTTAGGAGAGAAAAGAAAATTAGAACCGGTTGAATAATTAGATATGGAGGTAGAATTGAACAACATTAGAGTTCAAAGAAAAAGAAAACAAAAGAGAAGATTTTAGGAGAGAAAAAAAATTAGAACGAGTTGAAAATGGCAAGTACTATTCATATGACAAGTACTGTTCATATGGCAAGTACCGTAAACAGAATTAAAATATAACATACCAGAGAAATAAGTGAGGGAAGAAAAATGGAAAATATGAGAAATTATTATATTTGTATCTATAGTATATAATATTAAAGGTTGAATTATACAAGCCACTTGAAATATTAATAATATTATATTGACATATTATTAATTTAAGTTTTAAGTTTTATTATCTTATATAATTTAGAAACAATGAAAACATGGAATTCGATTTTTATTGAGACCGTTTAGAGCCGTATTTCACATGGTTAGTTGGATTATAAATTAAAATGTGAAATACTAACGAGAGGTGACAGTTATAGACCATGAGACATTCCAAAAATTGAACTTAACAACCCTTAAGCTTAAGCATTTCATTTATTGAGGGGTCTCTAACCCCTTGATTTTTGCCTGTCTCCTTTAGAATCTATTTCAATTCTTCGTTCTGATCTAGTTTAGTTATTGAGACAATTGAAAAAGATTTTTACTTGTTGAGGGGATCCTTTGTCCTTGCCTTTAATCATTGGGTTTACCCCTCAGAACCGTATAAGAAGTTTTCTCCTCGTACCGGCTCGAGGAAATTACCTATTAAAATGTCACATTAATGGAAGTACAATTAAGAATTAAGGTCTTTTAATTCTACTTATCAACAAAAGAATTAAGAATCAGACTCTTAGACCTCTCGCACCAAATGCTAGAATCATACAACTAGACCAACAATATTCTTACCATTATTAGTTAATGTCTTGCTTTAAAGTATATTCTTACCATTATTATTTATCATATTCTTCTTTTATCCTTTCCATTTGCTTCAAACTTCTTTATTATTTTCTACTCTATAAATCATTATATTTTGCACTACTACCTCCAAACTCATATATTTGAATCAGAATCATTTTAGTGAAGGATTGTAATTCCTTATGCCATTTAATAGTGTTATTGAATGAAACTTTTCAAAGACATTTTTTAAAAGAAGACGTTCGAGACGCTCGTAAAGTTACATCTAATAAAGCAACTGCTTTGGAGGTTAGACCTCATAGTTTCACTTCATATGTTTTACACATTTTTTCACATCACTTTAGCATGGCCTATATTGAATGATCTTGTTATGTGATGGGAACTTTTTATATTGAAAAATGTTATTTGTTTTCATGTCACTTTGTTAAGATGCCAAACTATTCGAGAACTTGAGGGATTAATGTTTGATTTCTTACTTATTTGGCCCCTTTCATGTGGATATAAACCTCTAACAAATAGATAATATTTTTATAAACTTTTCGATTTATATTTTATAGTTTGAACTTTTAAAATATCTAATATATTGTTGCTTTAATATTTGTGTTAAGTTAATACTCACAAACATAAAATAAGTTCCACGAAATTTGAATTTGGGTTACTTGATTCAGAGTCCAATGTCCTAACCAACTAGACCATGAGACCACAAATGTTTATAAAATTTGTGTAATAAATTTTTGAACTTTAAAAAATAAATTGTATTTTCGTATACTTTCAAAACTTTGAAAATGATTAATGTGTCCCCATTTTTTTAGTTTTGTATTTGATAGGTTTCAACACATTAAAATCAATTAATTGATTAGATCACGTGTATAATTATTCTATCATTCTTTTTCAGCCCTACGATCAAAAATATGGTTAAAAAAGTTGTGAAATAAGTATTCCGATTATTGGATTTGGGACCCTATCATCTTTATTTCCGTCATTTATTTGATCTTTCAAATATTATTAATGAAGAAATGAATATTAATATAATCCATGTGAAGTATTCTTATCATACATTTTAGTTTTAAAAACATGCAAAATTTGATTATTCTAAAATTATTTATACTACTAGGTGTAATGACCATTGACAAGAGAAATAAATTTATGTAAAGTTTTCGTTTCTTGGTTTACCTGCTTATCCTTATCCAATGACCACCAAATTTCATATATAACTTCAACATGCTATAAGATGCTCAACATTAGAATTTCATAGGCAGAGGAGTTCATTTAGTGGGTTGTTTTAACGTTACTTAAATCTCGAGTAATTTGCTAAGTTTGTTTTTTGAGTTTTTCTTTCATATATCTTTAATTTATATTTGGTTTAGGGTTCATATGAAAACCCAAGCGATTACTACAAGTATTTCTTAAGAAAAGTTCAAGATGGCTACTTACCTCGTTGTCGACATTCAAGACTTCCGTTCTTGAGCTTCCAATATTCGAATTACCTCAAATTTTCTTCCATAGAATTCTGATTGGGTCTAGTTTCTAGAACAATAAATTTTTCATCATATTTGGTCTGTAAGGGAGTTAAAATTAGGAAAACTCAAGAAAAGGTAGGAAGTTTGAGCCTCTCATCTCTCACTTTTTAGCTCTTCCATAGATCGCACACATAATTGTCCTTGAGATAGCAGACTAACATGTCGACTTGGAGAAATCGTTCACAAAACCTATTGTTAACTGTTAAAACTATCTTTGCTAAATGAGGTCCCCACATCGAGATTCCATAATCCAATGTCGAAATGTAGGATAGATTGTCAGTTGATCCATCTGTGCTACAACTCTTTGCTCATCACTACTATCTTCACTTGCTTAAAATCTATCTGCACTCGTGGCTCTCTATTCATCATGGCCGACAAGTGTGTCGTCGTTCAGCTTAGGGCATCAATGACTATGTTTTCATTTGGGATGGTATTGGATGTCTATATCGTAGTCCTTCACCAGCTCTAGCCATCTTTTTTATCTCATGTTCAGTTCCTTTTGGGTGAAAAAACTACTTCAAGATCTTGTGGTCAATGTAGATATGAGTATTTTCTCCATACAAGTAGTGCCCACAGATTTTAAGTGCCAACACCATTGCAACCAACTGACACGAGGTATAGACAATCATCATTCTATGTGGCCTCAATACACATCCTAACCCTTTATTAGAAGCATCATTATAAATCACATATACTTCTGAGCTCTCCTGGACCGTGGGCACTAGAGCCAACGATAACCTCTATTTCATATCTTGGAAGCTGGCCTCATACGCATCATTCCATATAAACGAAACACCCTTCCCAGTCAACTACGTGAGCAGTGAAGCTATCTTAGCAAAATCTTGCACGAACTAGTATCCTACGAATTTCAGAAAACTGCATACTTCGGTGACTGTACTCAGACGAGCCCACTTAGTGACAGCTTCCACTATTGCGATCTCTACTCAAACCTCATCCTTCACACCACGTGTCCTAAGAATAGGTCATAACACAGCCAAAATTCACACTTGGAGAACTTGACAAACAACTTATTTCCCCCAAGATCGAGGACCTTCAGAAGATAAACCTTGTGTTCTTGATCTGTTTTCGAGGACACGAGGATGTCGTGTATGAACACGATGACACACGTGTCAAGAAATCCCTTGAATACCTAAATCATCAACTCCATGAATACCATGGGGGCGTTGGTGAGAACAAACGAACTAACCACAAACTCATAGTGATCCTACCTCGTTCGCAATGTTGTCATGGGTACATCTCCATCTCCCTCTCTAGTCTTAATTTGGTAGTATCGTAATTGAGATATATCTTGAAAAACATAGTCTGATTTCATAGTTGGTTTAAGCTACTCTGTGAAACATGCCTCACGCGGTTTCCTTCAACTCTAAGGGCCATGGACACTAGGCCTTCGCCCAAAGTCCATAGCCCAACTTCCTACTTGGAATGGACAGGACGAAAACTACTCCAACAACCCTAACCAATGGGCTGAGCCAACCTCCAACTACATTGTTGCCCCCATATAGGTTACAAGCTCATATTACCAAGCTCGGCGATTTAATTAAGACAATGACTACTTTATAAAAACTACATCAAATTTTAAATCTTTTAATGTGGGATTGTTGTAGCGGAGAAATCTATCATATTTACATGTAAAATAGATAAATGCATTTATTCAGAACAAATGGCTTGCTCGATGTCCATAGTCCAAGCCACCAAAAATATATGTTAAAAAAAAAAGTGGACGTCAGGATGAGGATTGCAACAAAAAATATAAGAGGTTGAGGTTTAAATTGGGCCTAGGAGAATCGACCTGCTATCCTTCCACCGACAAGAGCGAAAGGTTACGCTGCTCTGTGAAACTAGCCTCACGCAGTTTCCTTCAAAACTTTAAGGGCCATGGACACTAGCCCTTCGCCCAAAGCCCGCAGCCCAACTCCCTAACTTGGAATGGACAGGCCAAAGAACAACCCCAGCAACCCAAACCAATGGGCTAAAGCCAACTTCCAACCACTTTGTTGCCCCTATATGGGTTACAAGCTCACATTACCAAGCTCAGCGATTTCCTTAAGACAATGACTACTTTATGAAGACTACATCCAATTTTAAATCTATCAATGTGGGATTGTTGTAGCACAGAAATGTATCATATTTAGAGGTAAAATAGATAAATGCATTTATTCAAAACAAATGGATGTCCATTGTCCAAGCTACCAAAAATATATGTAAAAAAAAAAAAAAAAAAAAAAAAAGTGGATGCCAAAAAGGTTACACTGCTCTGTGAAACCAACCTCACGTAGTTCCTTCAACTCTAAGGGCCATGGACACCTAGGCCTTTGCTCAAGGTCCATAACCCAACTCCCTACTTGGAATGGAGTGGCCGAAGAACAACTCCAACAACAACCTTAACCAATTTGGGCTAAGCCAACCTCCAACCACTTTGTTGCCCCCGTATGGGTTACAAGCTCACATTACCAAGCTCGATGATTTCCTTAAGACAATGACTACTTTATGAAGACTACATCCAATTTTAAATCAATCAATGTGGGATTGTTGTAGGTGAGAAACCTATCATTCTCACCTCTCCGAACACTCTTAAGGTCTCAAATTTTAATATTTTTATGCAATTACAACATATTCATATTTACAAGAAAAATAGATTAATACATTGATTTAAAACAAATCCGTTGACAATTATAGACATTCAAATATTCCTATAAAAATTGAGCCAAAAAAAATTGGAAAGTTTTAAAGTTACATTTATGAAATTGGAAAAAAGTAGTTGGCAAGCTCGATGTCCTTAGTCCAAGCCACCAAAAATATATGTAAAAAAATTGGATGTCAGTCTGAGGACTATCCAGAGAGGTCTATATTGGGTCTAGGAGAATTAACCCGGTATCCTTCCACCGACAAGACCGGAAGATTACACTCCTTTGTGACCATTGAGAATTTCATGAGAACCACTCGAAAAGTCGTTCAATTTTATGAAAAACTAAAGAGGTTCGGTTTTAGGGTTGATGTGGTCGGTTCAGTTCAACTGGCCACGTCATCGTCTCTTCCTCCCGCAAGGGAAGGACACGACTCATGGCGTTGCTCCTCCGTTTGAAAACGGAGTTCACCAACTCATTCCAGAGCATTTCTCCCCTCGATTCCTTCATAAAACATAAAGATGAACTGTCAAGGAAGAGTCTGGGATAGATATCTCACCTGCTCGTGAACTACAACGTAAGTTAAAGACGTTCAAAGTCGGGGGAAACTCATTTTGTTGTCGGAGTAAACCTAGGAGGTGTTGTTATTAGTTACGACGATGCAGACACTGTCAGGCCACACCTCCTCACCAAAGATCCTCTTTACACCTTTCTTAAACTAAAGACATAATTCTTAGAGGTTGTTTGGGCGTGGTTGAGGCGAATTTTGAGTTCCTTCCCTCGGTCTACAATTTAACCTAGAACACGATTTTTCCGTTGGTCAGCTCAAACTAGGCCATCAAACATGTTCCATTTAATCCCCTCAAGCTCTTGGAAACATCAATTTTTTATTTTAAGTGCCGTCAATAAGAATTCGAATATCGTCCCCAAAACTTACCGATATCGAATTTCTTCGGTTACGCTTGTTCTTAAGGTTGTCTATCTTTGAGGCATTCTTCAAAAATGATCCTTAGTTGTGTAGAAATTAATTGGGAATGGATTTGTTCATCGAAAATGTATTCGAGATACGATAATTGTCGTCCTTGGCTGAGCATGACTATGTTAAGAGATATTTAACTATCTCTCACGTGCTTTTAGTACTCGAATCATGTTTAGTTTTTTTTTTTTTTTTTTTTTTGAAGTGTATGATTGTCCTTAAATTACATAAGGCACTGCCTAACTTTTTTCCTTCTATCGTTACTAGAATAGTGATCAATCATGGGTCCTTCTCGTTCAATGGGATTTTATTCTTAAGGATTGCACTACATTATTCATTCATTGCTAGATATTGAATTCCTCAAATTTCTTTCGTGTAGTAAAAATACCCTTCAAAAACTTAACGTACTTGCTACGTGGATGAAGAGTTCATTCCCTTCACAAATATATTCAAGACTTCATGTTGAATAGAGTAAGTTTGGAACCTAGACCAAGTAAGGGCCTAAGAAACGTTGAAAGAAGTACCTCAAGTAACTCTTACTCAAGATCTAAGATTCTTCTAAAATAATCTAAAGAATACACTACGAATAACTCATGTTTGTTACTATGTTCTGTAGAGTTTAAGAAGGTCAATGCATGCATGTTATCTAGGGTAATGTGTGAATGATGTATAGGATTGTGTCATAAGAATGATTTAAAGATTAAAATTATAGAAATCTCAAGCATTCTGTGTGTACATATATATTGGGTTACTTCTCCAATGATGATCATCATAACCCGCGTGACACTTAGGGGTATGCTGACCTACGGACGTCACTACAGACAACTAGCTTGACTATGATAGGTCCAGGGGAGGTGCAAATCGGGATCCACACTCGCATGTGTGGTTCGTGTGTAGGGAAGTACTACAAATCCAACTTGTCTAGATTGGAGGCCAGCCCTATGTGGTGTTAACAATAGGTCTCTAGATCATGAGTTGCATGTGTTTGTATTCTCGAACCTCAATAGTGGGGTCACTTATTGAGTATTTCTTAAAATACTCAAGCCGTGTGTTACTTCTATTTAAAGTAAAGGCAAGGCACCCTGCACGACTGACGATGACATCGCAAGTAGATACCATGACATGTGCATGAGATAGTGGTATTATTTTCTTAGTTTTAGGTTAGTACATGGTGTTTTTGCTTTTAATGTTTTACTTCATTTATTATTATTTTTTTATATTGTTTTAAAGATACTTTTCGAACATATAAGTCCATGATAGTGTTTTAAAACGAAGTTTTAAATGTTCAGTTTCACATAAGAGCTAGACTATGATTACGGTTGCGACTATAAGTTAGTAGAAATCTAGGGTCGTTGCATGACCCAAGACTCTAGTAGTAAAATATGAAAGATGACCTCAATGATTAACTTAAAAAAATTTAAGAGATTCTATGAACTCAAGAGTGGTGACAAATATAATGTCATTATTGATTCAGCTCATGAGAATGATTTGTTACACGAATAAGATATATTTACTTTAGGGTTATTGATTCTAAGCATGTCATGAATATGGAGTATTACCGGTATGCATTACCCTAAGGTTAGTTCATGAGATTATGGCAAGATTTGCTAGCCTAAGGATATGAAAGATAAGGATATGAAAGATATGAATAAAATAGGAAAATTATAACTCAAACTTTAAGACTTAATAATCTACCCAACACATAATTTTTTTTATTATATCTAGTTAAAATTCTTCCATTTTTAATTGAATAATTTTTATTAAAAAAAATGAGCAAATAATACTTTTAGGCAACAATATAATATAATATTCTACCAATTAATTTCTAAAACTTTAAAATTCTTAAAAAAAAAAGAAAAAAATTCTAACATTGGAGGCTAGAAATATATAATATAATCAACCATGGCAGATTAAGAACCATTTATATAAAAAATTTCTCTTCATTTTCTTGTTCTTTTTCCTTCTATCATGTTCTAATTCTTCTTTGTTGACTCCCTACAAAATAATTTTTTTTTTACATTTTTAAAAATGGGCCTACACATACCTCCCAAACTCATTCTTGATTAAAATTTAAAGTTCAATTATTATATTATTTTCGTTCAAATATTGATTTAAGAAAAACATACAAGGTTAGGTGTCGAAGTTCAGTTGGTTAGAGCGTTGCTCTTATGAGACGAAGGTCACGAGTTTGAACCTCGCCAAAACCAAAGAGTTAGAACCTCAAAAATTGTTAGTTTTCAAATTTTAGTCAAACTTTGAAGACGTTTATTTCTTTCCATAGTTAACAAAATAGAATGAAATTAAGTTTTTTGCATGATTATTAATACTCTTCAACTTCGATGAAAGTAGTAAAGTGAATCGAGTCACGACCTGATTATTTAGAATGCTTGAAGCACGGATTGTGACTGGAGTTGACTCAGTGGATATAGAATAACGGTAAAAAATTTCACAATACAAAACAAGAAGTATTTAAAACATAATATACATATATATTTACACTATATCAAAATAGAGCTCACATAAGTAGTTTTAAATACAAAATATGGAACAGAGAAAACAGCAAAAACAAAAAGAAGGTTAGAGGTTACTGTGAGGCTTGTCTATGTCATCTCTTCCAGAGTCCGCCCCCATCCTTGACTAGCTTCTTGTATCGAAAAAATATTAAAAACATGGAGTGAGTATAAAGACTCGATAAGTTATTTACTTATCAACTTTTAATCATGTCCTTAGTATGCTAGGGTACCACACTATTTTAAGACTTGTTCTTATTCTTGTCGTAAGAACTTAGGCCCCTAGGTTCTATACTTGAGTTCTAAGTTGTTGTCATGATCTAGCCAAAGGACTTTGGTCTTGTATTCGGAGGTCTTAAACTTGTTTCTGATCTAAAGGCTCTTGGTTCTTTAATTCTTTTTCTATTCCCTAAAACTCCCTTAAGATTTATAGCACAAGCCATGAACCTAACAACCTATGTCCAAGGGTTCATTTATTCAAAGTAACCATGAACCTAACAACCTATGTCCAAGGGTTCATTTATTCAAAGTAACACAATCTGTACTTATGTCCAAAATTTCTTGCATTCTAAGTGATGTAGGTTCAACATACATCCAAGGTTTCATGTATTGTCTCCTATACAGTCTGAAAGCTATGCCCAATGCTTCTTACAAGTGGTGAAATCTGTCTCCAAGGCTTCTTACTTTTAAAGCGATGCAGTTTGAAAACCTATGCCCAAGGCTTCTCACGTTCCAAGTGACATAGTCTGAATACCTACACCCTGTTAGAAATCACGATCCTCCATAATGGTATGGAATTGTTAACTTTTGGCATAAAATCTCATGGACTTGCTTTTGGTTTCTCCAAGAGGACTTATACCAATGGAGATGTATTTCTTATTTATAAATCCATGATCATCCTCTAGATTAGCCAATGTGAGACTTCCTCCCAAAAATCTTCAATAATTCTCCCATCGATCAAAGTACACCATAGAATCTCCTTTGTTGATGCCTATGGAATCCTTGAATAACCTCCCCTTAATCGAGGCTCAACTCATTCTCTAGAGCCCTCAAACTAAGTACACCCTTTGTTCGAAAATTGAGTCACTTTTGACTACACTTTCGAGGCTCACAATTTCTTTGTTCGACACTTAAGGATTCTATTGACATTGCTAAATTAAGGGCATGACTCTGATACCATGTTAGTGTTGGCTTTTTGGCCTTGATCTCACTTTAATTAATTTCAATCAATTAATTGATGTTTTGATGATAACAAACCTACTTTTTAATTATTAATTATTTTCAGTATTTTGAACTGTCCACAGTATAAGGTCGGGAATAACAATTTCAACGACTTTTCAATTACTCAAATCAGAGCTAAAACGAAGAAATTACAGTCGAGACAACATACCCGACGTGATGATGTGGCAGCAAAATCAAAATGATGGACAAATCAAAATATATCAAAGTATGACATTTATGATTTTGGAAGAGTAACAAATGGTGGAGTTTTTCTTATTACTATCTTTTTAAATAAAGTTATTTTTACAATATATAAATTTGAATCTAACCGTTACTCACATCGATTTTTATTAT
This sequence comes from Cucurbita pepo subsp. pepo, assembly GCF_057944985.1. Classification (NCBI taxonomy): domain Eukaryota; kingdom Viridiplantae; phylum Streptophyta; class Magnoliopsida; order Cucurbitales; family Cucurbitaceae; genus Cucurbita; species Cucurbita pepo. The sequence continues at coordinate 122,126 of NW_028257910.1, read as the reverse complement.
TACTATATTATATTATTATATTATTATATTTTAAAATTTTGGTAGTTACTCACATAGTTTTTATTATTATTATATTATTATATTTATAATAAATTTTGAATTTCATTTGACCGTTACTCACATAACTTTTTATTATTATTATATTATATTACTATTATATTAAAATTTTGAAATAAATGAATTTAGAAAATTTTCTTATTTATTTACTTTTAATCTCCACCTTCCATTATTCCTAACACAATCCAATGGTCAATATTCAATCCTACATTTTGCCACTTTTCTCCTCTATATAAACTCATCTTTCCCACATTTTAAAATATACAACTTACATACATTCTCCAATCCTCATTTGTTCAAAGTCTTCATTGTTTGTTGCTCTCTCCAAGCTTACAAGTTTATTTCTTTTCATCTTATTCTTGAGAGGGATTATTTTTGTATTGTGAGGAAATAGTTGTGAGTATCCCAAATTGTAAATCTACTCTTTGAGAGAGTTGTGGTGTGTTATTATCAAACTCAAATACTTGTATCGGTTTGATCCTGCGCCGTGGAAAGGATTGAGTTTGCTCTTGAACTCGTAAAAAGAGCGGTGTAGCGGTTTGACTCAGATCCGTGGAAAGAGTCGAGAAAGTTCTTTATTCAAATTCCCAAGAGGCGCTTGGGGAGTGGAGTAGGTCGAGTTTGACCGAACCACTATAAAACTACGGTGTCATTTTCTCTGACTCTTTTCTATTTAATTTCAAAATTATTATTGTGATTTATTGCATGTTCTACTTGATTATTTTTTTGACTTGAATTACTTTGTTATAGTAATTATCATCTTTTACTTATTTGTAAAAAGTTTCATCATTAGAAAAATTAATCACGTTTAAACACTTTTATCGTTAAAACCCTATTCACCCCCCCTCTAGGGTTGCCATACCGATCCAACAATTGGTATCAGAGCAGGTTGCTCCCATAGATTTTTTATCTAAACTTTATTGTTCGAGCTTATGGCAAACCTACGTGTTAAAAATGGTTTTAGTGAAGGGCAATCAACTTCTAGGCCACCTTATTTTGATGGAACAAATTATACATGTTGGAAAGCTAGAATGAAAATTTATTTGCAATCCGTTGATTATCAATTGTGGTTAAATGTTAGTAATGGTCCTTACATTCCAATAAAAATTGTTAATAATATTGAGGTGCCGAAATTAGAAAATGAATTTGATGAGCATGATATGAAAAAATGTTCTTTAAATGCTAGTGCTATCAATTGTCTGTATTGTGCCTTAAGTAATGATGAATTTAATAGAGTATGTATGTGTTCTTCGGCATATGAAATTTGGAAAACTCTTGAAGTAACTCATGAGGGAACCAATCAAGTTAAAGAAACAAAAATTAGCATGTTAGTTCATAATTATGAACTATTTAAAATGGAGGAAAATGAACCTATTGGTGATATGTTTACTAGATTTACTAATATTTTAAATGCTTTGAAAAATCTTGGAAAAGTATATTCTACTTCCGAAAATGTAAGAAAAATTCTTAGGTCTCTACCTAAAAGTTGGGAGGCAAAAGTGACGGCGATTCAAGAAGCAAAGGATCTCACAAAGCTTCCTTTGGATGAACTCGTTGGTTCTCTCATGACACATGAGATTACCATGAACGGCCACATGGAAGAAGAATCCAAAAAGAAGAAAAGTATAGCCCTAAAGTCCATCAAAGTTGACTCTGAAGATGAGGACGTCCTTGATGAAGATGATGTCGCCTACTTCACACGTAAGTATAAAAATTTTATTAAAAGGAAGAAACAATTCAAGAAACATTTCACAAATCAAAAAGAGTCAAAAGGTGAAAAGAGCAAAAACGATGAGGTAATATGTTATGAATGTAAAAAGCCGGGTCATATAAGAACGGATTGTCCTCTCCTCAAATCATCTAAGAAATCCAAGAAGAAAGCAATGAAGGCTACTTGGGATGATAGTGATGAAAGTGCAAGTGGAAGTGATGAAGAAGTAGCAAATTTTTGCTTCATGGCTCATAGTGACAAAGATGATGAACAAGAAGATGAACAAGAAGATGAGGTAACTCTTGAATCTCTTTCTTATCATGAATTATTTAAACTTGTTGATGAGATGACAATTGATTTAGAAAAACTTAGTTCAAAGTATGTTGTGCTTAAAAAGAAATATAAGACTTCAATTATTGAAAATAAGTCTTTACTGAATGAAATTTCTTGCTTAAAAGAGAAGGATCATAATATTGTTAAAATTGATGTACCTTGTGAAAAGCATGTATTTGATTGTGATGAGAAAAATGCATTAATTGATAAAGTCAAGTCTCTTGAGCATGATTGTTGTGAAAAAGATAAATCAATTAAATTGCTCAAAGAAAATGAATCAAATAATTTGCAAGAACTTGGTAGGGCTAAGGAGTCTATTAAAATGTTAACGATAGGTGCTCAAAAATTAGATAAAATACTTGAAGGAGGTAAGTCATATGGTGATAAAAGAGGATTAGGCTATATTGATGAATGCTCTACACCTTCAAATTCTAAAACAATATTTGTTAAAGCATCCCCTATCTTGTCTAAATCTAACAGTAAATTTGTATCTAAGTATGATAAATCTAGATTTGTGCCTATATGTCATTATTGTGGTGTTGAAGGTCATATTAGACCTAAGTGCTTTAAATTGAAAAATTCTCAAAACATCCCTTTAGCAAGAAAAGTTTCTCAAAATACAAAATTTAACAATGTTTTAGAAAATAATTTTTCGAATAAAAATAGAATACACAAATTTAGTCTAAGAAATAAATTATTGCATAATGTTGTTTGTTTTTCATGTGGTAAGTTTGGACATAAAGATTATTCTTGTTACTTATCCAAATACAATATCTTTAATATGAATGCAAATATGAAATGGATTCCTAAATTTGTGAACACTAACTTTCTAGGACCCAAACAAGTATGGGTACCAAAATGTCAATTTTGAATATCTTTGTTTTTAGGTTTGTTTGAAAGCCTCCAAGAAAAATAAGTGGTACTTGGATAGTGGTTGCTCAAGACACATGACGGGTAATCCATCCAAGTTTGTGAATTTTTCCAAGAAGGATGGTGGCTTAGTAACTTTTGGTGATAACAAGAAGGGTAAAATAATTGGTAAGGGTACTATAGGTAATGACTCTTGTACTCTCATTGAAAATGTATTATTAGTTGATGGTTTAAAGCATGACTTACTTAGCATTAGTCAATTATGTGATAAAGGTTTTAGAGTTGTATTTGATAAGAATAATTGCATAATTGAAAATGCTAGTGATAGAAAAGTTTTGTTTGTAGGAAATAGAGATGATAACGTGTATACTATTGATTTGAATGATTGTCCTACAAATGATAAATGTCTTTCGGTTTTGCTTGATAACTCTTGGCTATGGCATAGAAGACTAGGACATGCTAGTATGTACTTGATTTCAAATATTTCAAAAAATTCATTAGTTAGAGGTCTTCCTCAACTTAAATTTGAAAAAGATAAAATTTGTGACGCTTGTCAAATGGGTAAGCAAACTAAGTCTTCTTTCAAATCTAAAAATATGAATTCTACTGTTAGACCTCTTCAACTACTCCATATGGACTTATTTGGCCCTTCTAAAATAGCTAGTTATGGAGGAAATTATTATGCTTTTGTTATAGTGGATGATTTTTCAAGATTTACTTGGGTTTTGATGATAAAACATAAGAATGATGTTTTGAAAAGATTTGCTAGTTTTGTAAAAAGAGTTCAAAATGAAAAAGGATTTTTAATTACTAAAATTAGGAGTGACCATGGAGGAGAATTTGATAGTGTTGCCTTTGAAAAATTTTGTGAAGATAATGGTCTTTCTCATGACTTCTCTTCTCCGAGGACTCCTCAACAAAACGGTGTGGTTGAAAGAAAAAATCGTACTTTACAAGAATTTGCTAGATCAATGTTAAATGAGTATGATTTACCTAAATATTTTTGGGCGGAAGCCGTTAATACCGCTTGTTATATTTTAAATAGAGTTTTAATTAGACTTTCATTAAATAAAACTCCTTATGAACTTTGGCATAACAAAATTCCGAATGTTGGGTATTTCAAAGTTTTTGGTTGTAAATGTTTTATTTTGAACAACAAAGAAAAGCTTGGAAAGTTTGATTCAAAAACGGATATTGGTATTTTTCTTGGCTATTCATCTACTAGTAAAGCTTATAGAATTTTCAATAAGAGAACTCTAGTTATTGAAGAATCTATGCATGTGGTATTTGATGAATCTTGCAATAATATTTCTAATGAGTCTATTTGTAGTGATGATTTAGAAAGAAATTTTGGAGATTTACTCGTTAGTGACAACGGCAAAGAAATGGTTACGAGTAAAGAAGAGGTGAGCTTAAAGGAAGAAGGTTCTTCATCAATGCCAAAAGAATGGAGGTATGCCTTGTCTCATCCCAAAGACTTGATTCTTGGTGATCTCGAACAAGGTGTGAAAACTCGCTCTTCTATTAATTTATTTAATAATCTTGCTTTTGTTTCTCAAATTGAACCAAAAAGTCTTAAGGATGCCGAAAATGATGAGTTTTGGATTTTAGCCATGCAAGAAGAGCTAAATCAATTTGAAAGGAACAAAGTTTGGGAATTATTGCCGAGGCCATCTAATACTTCTATTATTGGAACCAAATGGGTTTTTAGAAATAAAATGGATGAAAATGGGAATATCATTAGAAATAAAGCTAGGCTTGTAGCTCAAGGTTATTGTCAAGAGGAAGGCATAGATTATGAAGAAACTTTTGCACCCGTTGCTAGATTAGAAGCTATTAGAATGTTACTTGCTTTTGCTTCTTACAAAAATTTTGTATTATATCAAATGGATGTGAAAAGTGCATTTTTGAATGGTTATATTATGGAGGAAGTTTATGTAGAACAACCTCCCGGATTTGAAAATGTAGAATTTCCTCATCATGTCTATAAGTTGAAAAAGGCTCTTTATGGCTTAAAACAAGCTCCAAGAGCTTGGTATGATAGACTTAGTAATTTTCTTATCGGGAATGATTTTAAAATGGGCAAACTCGACACTACACTCTTTATTAAGATTAAAGAAAATGATATGCTATTAGTGCAAATATATGTGGATGATATCATATTTGGTTCTACTAATCCTTCTTTATGTGAAGAATTTGCTAAATGTATGCATAATGAGTTTGAGATGAGTATGATGGGAGAACTTAGTTTCTTTCTTGGACTTCAAATCAAACAACTCAAGGATGGTATCTTCATCAATCAAGAGAAATACACTAAAGATTTGCTCAAAAGATTCAAGTTCAATGGAGGTAAGATTGCAAGAACTCCCATGAGCACATCCACTAAGCTTGACAAGGATGAAAAAGGTAAAAGTGTGGATATTAAAACTTATCGAGGTATGATTGGATCTTTACTTTACTTGACCGCTAGTAGACCCGATATTATGTTTAGTGTGTGTCTTTGTGCTAGATTTCAATCTTCTCCTAAGGAATCTCATTTACATGCGGTTAAGAGAATATTTAAATATTTGCTTGGAACTATTGATTTAGGATTGTGGTATCCTAGAAATGTTGAATTTAAATTGGTAGGATATTCTGATGCGGATTTTGCCGGAAGCTTACTTGATCGTAAAAGTACTAGTGGAACTTGTCAATTTCTTGGTAGTTCCTTAGTTTCTTGGTTTAGTAAAAAGCAAAATTCGGTTGCCTTATCTACTACCGAAGCGGAATATATTGCGGTTGCTAGTTGTTGTGCTCAAATTCTTTGGATGAAACAAACTCTTTGTGATTTTGGATTAAAATTTCATAGTGTGCCTATATTTTGTGATAATACAAGTGCTATTAATTTAACTAAAAATCCTATTCATCATTCTAGAACTAAACATATTGACATTAGACATCATTTTATTAGAGAGCATGTGCAAAATGGACATATTATTCTTGATTTTGTAAACTCTAATAATCAACTAGCCGATATTTTTACCAAGCCATTAAATGAAGAAAATTTTTGCAAAAATAGGCTTGAGCTTGGTATTATTCGTTGTGATATATCTTGAATTTTATAATTTTTTAATGCATGTTTTTAGGGGGAGCCATTACGTCATTCTTAAATGTATTCTCTTTCAATTGTTGTTTTTGATGATTACAAAGGGGGAGAAAATTAAGAAAAATATGCTCTAAGTTTGTTGTTTTATTATTTATGAATCATTTACTTGTTTGATGTTTCATAATTTCTTGAGGCATTAATATAGGGGGAGAATATGCATGAGTAAAATTTATGATAATATATTAGCATGTATTAGTATTATTACATGGATGGTGTATTACCTTGGTTTTTATGAATTTTTCTTGAAATGGTTTGTCATCATCAAAAAGGGGGAGATTGTTGGCTTTTTGGCCTTGATCTCACTTTAATTAATTTCAATCAATTAATTGATGTTTTGATGATAACAAACCTACTTTTTAATTATTAATTATTTTCAGTATTTTGAACTGTCCACAGTATAAGGTCGGGAATAACAATTTCAACGACTTTTCAATTACTCAAATCAGAGCTAAAACGAAGAAATTACAGTCGAGACAACATACCCGACGTGATGATGTGGCAGCAAAATCAAAATGATGGACAAATCAAAATATATCAAAGTATGACATTTATGATTTTGGAAGAGTAACAAATGGTGGAGTTTTTCTTATTACTATCTTTTTAAATAAAGTTATTTTTACAATATATAAATTTGAATCTAACCGTTACTCACATCGATTTTTATTATTACTATATTATATTATTATATTATTATATTTTAAAATTTTGGTAGTTACTCACATAGTTTTTATTATTATTATATTATTATATTTATAATAAATTTTGAATTTCATTTGACCGTTACTCACATAACTTTTTATTATTATTATATTATATTACTATTATATTAAAATTTTGAAATAAATGAATTTAGAAAATTTTCTTATTTATTTACTTTTAATCTCCACCTTCCATTATTCCTAACACAATCCAATGGTCAATATTCAATCCTACATTTTGCCACTTTTCTCCTCTATATAAACTCATCTTTCCCACATTTTAAAATATACAACTTACATACATTCTCCAATCCTCATTTGTTCAAAGTCTTCATTGTTTGTTGCTCTCTCCAAGCTTACAAGTTTATTTCTTTTCATCTTATTCTTGAGAGGGATTATTTTTGTATTGTGAGGAAATAGTTGTGAGTATCCCAAATTGTAAATCTACTCTTTGAGAGAGTTGTGGTGTGTTATTATCAAACTCAAATACTTGTATCGGTTTGATCCTGCGCCGTGGAAAGGATTGAGTTTGCTCTTGAACTCGTAAAAAGAGCGGTGTAGCGGTTTGACTCAGATCCGTGGAAAGAGTCGAGAAAGTTCTTTATTCAAATTCCCAAGAGGCGCTTGGGGAGTGGAGTAGGTCGAGTTTGACCGAACCACTATAAAACTACGGTGTCATTTTCTCTGACTCTTTTCTATTTAATTTCAAAATTATTATTGTGATTTATTGCATGTTCTACTTGATTATTTTTTTGACTTGAATTACTTTGTTATAGTAATTATCATCTTTTACTTATTTGTAAAAAGTTTCATCATTAGAAAAATTAATCACGTTTAAACACTTTTATCGTTAAAACCCTATTCACCCCCCCTCTAGGGTTGCCATACCGATCCAACAGTTAGAAATCACGACCCTCCACAGTGGTATGATATTGTCCACTTTGAGCAAAAGCTTTTATAGTTTTGCTTTTGGTTTCCCCAACATAACAATGGAGATGTATTTCTTAACTCATGATCATTCCCTTAATTAGCCAATGTGGGACTCCCTCCCAACAATCCTTAACACGCCCAATGTTTCATATATTCCAAGCGGCGTAATCTGAAACCTGAATCCAAGACTTCTTATGTTCCAAGTGATGTAGTCTGAAGACCTACAGACAAAGATTATGTTCCAAGCGGTGTAGTAATGGTCATGAACATATTGTACCAGGGGAGTTTTAGGGGTTTCTTGAGTTTCTTAGTTTGAGAACCTTGATCCTCAATTCTTGAGTTGTACCTCGTATTCTTCTTGTCTTAATTGATATAGGGCTTGTGTTGGTCTTTTACTTGGTTCTTGTCCTTACAGCATTCTCTTAGTTTCTTGGGTCTTTTAGTTCTTATTATTGAGGCACAAGTCATATCTTAAACTACTCATAAATCATGAACTCAGAATAGTAACATGCATGAATCATTCAAAGTATCATAAAGTCCTAACATGTTTCTTAAAAATTCTAGAAAGGTCTTTAATTTTGGTTATGAGTCATTATGGCTATTCCTTTAAGCCTTAACTTATATCCCTAACTTTGTTTAATTTATAAAATTTATCAAAAACAGCTTGATACATTGAACGTGTCCTTATAACCTTATAAATAGACCTCTTAAGCCATTTGTAGAATTTTTGGGCCTTGAAATATCTTAAAGTAATTAGGGATACTTTAGTCATTTAATCACTAAGCCCTATTGTAAAATTTTATGACACTTAGTCATTTGGTTCTTGAACTAAGGTAAATCATGTAGGAGTATTTTGGTCATTTTGCACTATTTCTTGGTTTGGCTACTTATCCTTATTCATTGGCCACAAAACTTTATGTACATCCTTAATATTTCATAAAATGCTTAGTTTGGGCTCTTAACTAATGGTTCTTAGTATTTTTGTTTCATATTCCCATAATCTATACTTAACTCAAATTTCATGCTAAAATTCAAATGATTCGTACAAGTATTTCTTAAGAAAAGTTCAAGACTGGCTACTTACCTCATCGTCGTTGTTCGGGACCTCCGTTCTCAAGTTTCTAATGGAATCACTAAGAAAAATTAAAGGAGGGTTTCATGCAATTCATCAAATATATCGTGTAGTCTAGAAATAGGGTGTTGATATTTTACCATGATTATATTGATGGCTCTACAATCCATACATATGCGCCAAGTTTCATCTTTCTTTGGCACCAATAAGATTGAAACAGAACATGGACTCAAACTTACTTGTATATACTCTTTTTCCATGAGCTCCTCCACTTGTCATGAATTTCTTTAGTCTCAATTGGATTGACTCTGTAAGCTGGCCTATTAGGAATGATAACCCTACATTCAATCACCTGGAGCTAATGTAATGTCAATCATGTAAACAATCACACATACTCAATGGGGTGATATCATTCATCAAGCTTCCAGAGCGTAGATACACAAATTCTCATTCGCTTTTCAACGAGGTTGTTACAAATCCATACAGTTCTTACAACGTATCATATACTACTAAATAGGGTTAGACTGCATACTAGGATGTGGTGAGGCATGTGGTCGAGCTGAGTCTTAGAGGTGTACCCATCTATATCCTAAAAAAGCCTATAAAATCCTACTAAATAGCGTTAGACTGCATACTAGGATGTGGTGAGGCATGTGGTCGAGGTGAGTCTTAGAGGTGTACCCATCTATATCCTAAAAAAGCCTATAAAATCCAAAACCCAACTACTCTTATACTAATATGTCACGATCCAAATTTCAAGGTTTCAAAAAAAGAATCCTACTAAAAAGACAAACGCCAAAAAAATGTAAAATAAAAGACGAAAATGATAAAATTTAAATAAAAAGAAGGACAAGAACAAAAAAAAAATTTAATATAAAGTAAAATTTGACTATTGTCCAATTTATTACAAACGGAAAAATGAATTCAGGATATGAATACAAATAGAAATACAAAAGTCCTGAAATACAATGAAGAGATTGACGCTACATAATGATCCCCTTTGTGACCCCACAACTCTCAAACGCTCCTCTACCTCAACTGGCAGCCTATAGACACCTGACAAAGAAAGGGAAAAAGGGTGAATATATAAATATACACCGTAAGCAATCTACTTATAGGCTCTTACTGTATTGTTGACATAGCAGGAGACCACAAATTTTACTCTAGGTTCTAGGTGTATTGCTCTTGTTGTGCATAGTCTTGGGTAGATAGCTTAGCATACGCGCGGTAACTGGTATCTAATATAGCTGGCGAACTCTCTCTATCATGTGGGGATAACATGGTGAGTGATATGCTACTCATCAGGTGGAGATAGCATAGTGAGTGCTATCATTCTCATCATCCATGGGAGGTTGCGAGCGAATCCAACATGCCATGTAGTCGTTAAATGTCAGGAGCTCTACCTCATGTATGTGCTAGTTCCTTAGACTACCAACATGATCAACATCTTCTCACAGGATGGATCCACCTTGCGGGGTAATTACTGACTACCTGCATGATCAACGCCCTCCTATAGGGCGAATCCACTATGTTGGATAATCCAACAAACTATCATGTTACACGTGCTTAACCAATCTCATGTCTAGCTGAATGGTACCAACTGAAGTTGAAAGAGACTTGGAAGCTCTGCAGGCATTATATCGGCTACTATTGGCATACAAGCTACCTTGGAAATACATTCCGCTATCTTTTCACCTCTAAGGAATTTGCTTTATTTATTTTTTACGTGGACGCTACTCTACCTATTGTAATAAAAAACATAATTATTTTTCTTTTGTGATTAGCTAACATAAATCACTATCCAATAGTTTTCACAAATCTAGTATACAACATTTTAATCATCCACTTTCTCTATATATATATTTCTACCCAACCTACAAGAAAAGTAAGGAACAGTCGACATAACTCATCTTTGGACTGACTCGATAGCTTAAAAAGACAAGCTAAAACATAATATACAATATATTTATATTATATTAAACTAGAGTTCATACATAAATAGTTAAAATACAAGACAATAGCTAAAATTCAATATAAGGTATTATTTATTTTTTAAAGTTTAGAGATTTATTACACACAAATCTTGTAAATATTTGAGGTTCCATGGTTTTGTCGTTAGAACATTGGACTCTAAATCCAATAACTCGAGTTCAAATCTCGGTGGAACCTAATTTCTGTTTGTGAGTAGTAACTAACACAAATATATTTGTGCTTGTGGTTCCATGATCTAGTGGTAAGGATATTGGACTTTGAATCCAAATAAACCTCGGTTGGACCTATTTTCTCTTTGTGAGTACAAATCTTGTAAATCGGACGTTCCATGATCTAGTGGTAAGGATATTGGACTTTGAATCCAAATAAACCTCGGTTGGACCTATTTTCTCTTTGTGAGTACAAATCTTGTAAATCGGACCGACCTATTTTCTTCTTGTCCTGAGATATTCGATCAACAAGTTGTAAATCTTCCTTGTCTCCCCTTAGACATGGTCTAGTTGTGTCCCGTTGTAAATCTTGCTTGTCTCCCCTTAGACATGGTCTAGTGATTACCCAAGTTCCAATCTTGGTTTGGTGGGACCTATTATTTAGTTGTGTAACTAGAATGGATGGTAATAATATATATGAATGTAACGAGCGAATGCCGAAAACAACAAAAACTTAAAACAACACAGCCATGGACCATAAACATTGAATACCGAAAACAACAAAAACTTAAAACAACACAGCCATGGACCATAAACATTGAATGCCGAAAACAACAAAAACTTAAAACAACACAGCCATGGACCATAAACATTGAATGCCGAAAACAACAAAAACTTAAAACAACACAGCCATGGACCATAAACATTGAATGCCGAAAACAACATAAACTTAAAACAACACAGCCATGGACCATAAACATTGAATGCCGAAAACAACATAAACTTAAAACAACACAGCCATGGACCATAAACATTGAATGCCGAAAACATCATAAACTTAAAACAACACAGCCATGGACCATAAACATTGAATGCCGAAAACAACATAAACTTAAAACAACACAAACATGGACCATAAATGGACCATAAACATTGAATGCCCAAGACTTCATTTAAATTCCATACAACATAAACTTAAAACACAGCCATGGAACATAAACTGGACCATAAACATTGAATGCCGAAGACTTCATTTAAATTCCATAGAACATAACTGGAACTTAAAACACAGCCATGGACTTAACCAGTATCCTATGCATGTGCCATGATCTCGAGTTGCGAATACCACTATCCTATACATGTGCCATGATCTCGAGTTGCGATGCCGTCGTCAGCCGCATAAGGAATAGGAATACCTTGCCTTAACCTGAAAAATGTAGTAGCGTGTTTCGAAAATCCTAAGTCTAAGAAAATAAATACCACTATCCTATGCATGTGCCATGATCTCGAGTTGCGATGCCGTCGTCAGCCTCATATGCCGTCGTCAGCCGCATAAGGAATAGGAATGCCTTGCCTTAACCTGAAAAATGTAGTAGCACATGGCTTGAGTATTTAAAGAAATACTCGTAAGTGACCCCACTATTGGGGTTAAATGCAACAATCACATGCAACGAAATGATGGGACCTATCTTTCATTTCGTTTCGTTTTCCCTACGGTGCTGTCCTCATGGGTAATCGTGAATGTGTACCATATACTCTACACACAGCCCATACGTGCGAGTATAGGCTCACCAGCTAGTTCGCACACTGCTGGGCCACTGTCCTTATCCGGTGGGCATACTCTGGGAGCCCCGGCAGTGCTATGCAATGCATAACGATCGTTGTCCTGCCATTGGATGTACGCGTCCGTACCCTCGTGATGGGATGGGGGTATCCCCCCAGATGCATGAACACACATAATGCATGAGGTCTCTCTATTTCTACATTTATCTTTAATGAACATAACCCCCCTGTCACGTTCCAGGCTTCATGTCATTCTCATTTTCATTTCACATTTCATACACATTTTTATCGGGGTTATGGTTCCAAACAGTTTACCATGTTTCATGTCATACAATTCATGCGGTTCACATTCACATATTCCATACAAACATGCCATAATCATTCAAGGACCTCATATCATTACATGCATTACACATCACATCAGACTAAAAGCATACATAGCATACATTCATGTTCACATAACTACGTACTTAAGCACAATAATCTAGCATACAATGTATCATATCATAAACAAGTCATAACGTAAACACTTCATAGTCATATCGTTCTCTAACTTACCATAGCCTTAACGTTCTTATACCTATCACAGACATATCATTACGTAACGTACCTTAGTCATATCGTCACAAGAATGTATCCTAACGCTATCATTCTATCAATCTATCACAAACCTATCCCTTTCTACCCATAACCTAACCGTATTCTTTCATCAATCTCTTCTGTCCATAGCACTTCGGTATGTAACCTAACCTTAACGTTTCATGAACGTATCTTATACTCCTATCGTTACATTTCGTTTTGTGCATCCTTCTCGTATCCTATCTCAAACATATCCTTGAGCACATCGTACCATAATTATTATCATACAAACCACATATTATAACATAATATAACATATAGGAAGCATATCGATGCACAGACAATTCACACATATCAATATATATGACACGTGCAGAACCACAGGGCACGTGCCAACATCAAATATAATCATGCCGATAGTAAGGTCACTTACGTGGCTAGCTTATGTCGTTGTCACGAATATATCTTTAATTAAAGTTCGATTCCGTCCTTTGAAATTTGAGTCAACCTATATGAGCCCATGACATTAGTTTCAGGTTTGAACTCTACGACATTATTTCACTAATTTACATTGGTCCATTATTAAAAGTCTGAAATGTTATATAGCTATAATTATATTTTCATTAAAAATCTTATTTTTCAAACTAAGTTATTCTAAGTTTTACTATTATGGGTATTTACCCTCTGTATTTACCTTTCCCTCCATATTTAGTTTGTGGTTTTTAATTCTTAGATCTTCTTTTTTTTATCTGTTGCCTTTTAATTCTGTTCTCATGTATTCCAAATTTTCTGTGGATCTTTGTTTCCAAATCTTTCCTTATCTCAAGGTTTCCTATTTCCTTATCTCAGTGTTTCCTATTCAGAAGTTTTCTTGGCCATTCTATCTTTAATCTATTCATTTGGCTACTAATCTATTCATTTGGCTACTGATAAAATTTAATCTAATATTACTAAACTTGATTGACTAGAATCCTATAAATAATTGACATTTAGTTTCTAACTCAAAGCTAGATCATTGTAGTAATTCAATCAAAATCTAACTATAATTGGTTGTGATTTCTAAAAAAAAATAGGATAAAAGAAAATGAAGATTTAATATATACCTTATTGATCAGATCTATCTTCACAACTCTGGAGAATCTCAACTAGGTAAAGGTGATTCTCATTTTTTTCCCCTCAAGTAAATCTGACCATTATTGATTTCCTGTTTCTCTTTGCAGTAGCTGTTACTTTCTAGCGTAAGGATGGGTTGAGGAGAGATAATTGTGGGAAGGGATGAGAGGTTAGTGAGAGAAGTGGGGGAAAGATTGTTTTTTTTTTTTCTTTATTTATTTATTATTATTATTATTTTAACTATTTTTATAATTATTTTTATTTGTTTATTTGTTTATTTATTTTTTGGGCTATTACATTATATCCCTCTAAAAGAAACTTTCATCCCGAAAGTGTTTTAATCTTGGAATAACTAGGGTTCTTATTCTAATAGTTCTTTGTCAAGTCTTCAAGTACCACTAAGTAAAAATTATTAACAAGTATACCCTAATCCATATGAGTCATAAACATTTATTTGTATGCATCAAACTTTCGTAAGCCTATCACTTTGTATTCATAAAATCTTTGATTCCTTATAAGGTGTCTTGTCAGATAGTTAGGTATTTTAAATCATAATTCATACTCCAAAAGGGTTTTTTGGTCATTTATCCCCAAATCTTGGTTTAATTTTTCAACATATTCCAATGGCCTTGTAACTTTGTGTAATCCCTATGCACCATGATATAAGGCTCCTCATCAAATTTCATGTCCTTTAGAGGTCACTTTGGTCATAAACTAGTGGTACGAAATTATAGGGTCATTTTAGTCATTTTATACCTACACATGGTTTAGCCCGTTATCATAACCTAATAGTCACTAAATTTTGTACATAACCTTATCATGCCATATTGAGTCTTCTTCTAAAATTTCATGGACAACATAATTTATCTAAGGTTTGTGGCTCAGGCACTTCATTGAAATAAATGTTCATGTGTACAGTAACGTTGGAAAACTTACCTAGTTCCTCACTTTTTTTTTTTTTTTTTTTTTTCCATGATTCCATCTACAAGATTAATAGTTTTACTAGTTTGTGATTTACATTGTTCAACAAGTCAGATTTTCTACACTTAGCTAAAGGTTCACTAATTGACCCATTTGTCCATACATCCTTAAAATCTCATTTTAAAATAAGGGATCTCCACCTACACAAGAAAATTATTGGTAAAACTCCAAAAAGACACTTTCTTTTGATCTAAATTTTTCCTCTTTTTATCATTAAAGAAAGACAACGAAAAATTTCAAGTAGAAACATTCTCGAGAATTTCTCTTAAGATTCGAACCCATAGCTGATGATAGAACTAGAATAGATATTTTTTGTTTCCTACTCACACGCACTCATACCTTTGTTTCTCGATCAATCTCTAATTCTAATCTTCCTCCCTAATCAAATATTATGGTGTCGGTATAGATCAAAATTTCATTATAGTCCAATTCTGACAGGTAATAGATACCGGGGCTTTGCAATATTTGACGGATCACAATTCTATATAGTCCATTTACTATAGAAGTTCCGAGAGAATTCATTAGAGGAATGTTTTCAATTAAAATTGTTCGTTCTCTATATTTTTAATAATTAAAAAGAAAGAAGAATTGTTTTCCTTTCCTCGTTATTGTTTGTGTCCACTTGATTTGGTTCATCATTAATGTCTCATCTTTGTAGATGAATTCCATATACAAATTTGCCTATTTTCCCATACAAAATCAAGAAAATTGTAATACTTCTTCTCTTTTGGCTACCTACCCCAATTCTAGTAAATTTTTGGAGTCAAAATCATGACATGAACTGGTTAAAAACTCCACCCTATCCCAATGCAAATAGAATGCACTAGTAAATCACATGGATCTAGGAACGACTTCCTGTATTTGATTTGTGGTCAAGCTAGAGTTTGAGGATTTGGTAACTTTCATAGGAAACATTTTCAAATAGGCTGTTCTCTTAGTATACCTTATCTAGTACAGCCCAAAACTAATGCTCCTATAACCATAACAGAAAGACAACACAACCCTTTCAGCGCCTTTGTAATATCAAGAAAGGGCTTAACAAAATTCTCTTCTAAAAATTGGTATTATATAAGCATGGTGGATATCCTCAAATGCCATAAAACTTGGGATACTTGAAAATCAAACTTAAAATGACAGTTTTGAAACTTTAACTATAGTAATACCTTTTAACAAGGTTGACTTTGCTAAAAAAAATTGATTGGTAATTTTCTACAACAATTTGTTTCTGTTGAGCTTCTTGAGTGCATTCGTATACCTTAAGGAGGATTACCACAAAACTTCTAGTTGATTTAGAGACAATGTCCCACTCTAATCCTCGTGTATCTCCCACCCAAGTTCATCTTAAATCATGGTTTCTTAAATTTAAGGTATCTTGACAATCTCATATCTCATACCGTAGTCCCTCTCCATATACCTCTAAATTTTGACCATGATCGTAATGCCTCATCTAAACTGTGGCTCGATACTTTTAAATCACCTCACAACTTCCCTAGTTGGTTGTATTATTATTTTTTTTTTAAATTTTCAGCTCGTATTACGGCCGGAAAGTTTTTTACACCTCAGTACTTCCAAAGCTCAACTTCCATTAAAGACACTTATGTCATTCACCAATGAATTCTAATATCTATAGTATACTATAAATCACCTCACAACTTCCCTAGTTGGTTGTATTAGTATACATGTTTTAAACTCGTATGGTCTTAACTCAATTTTTTTTTAGTATACTTTTAATTTCATCTTTACATACTTAAAGTTATAAAATTTTCTTTCAGGCACTACCACTTTTAATATCTATAGTATACTATAGGATATTGACATCTATCAAGCTTCTTAGGTCATTTTATTTCATCTAAAACTACTTACTCTTCCGTATACATTGACAGTCCTCCCCATCTCTATGGTCATAAGACTGTGTAGTTATCTATGTTCAAGACGTCTAACTAAAACATATGATCTTGCTTAGCAAAATCATTTTCACGCATACACTAACATTTAGTAGCTTAATAAAATTAAAGCTAGCAACAATCTCAGTAAATCTAAACATCATCAATACAACAATTTACATTCACATTCCATGCAAGGTAAAACATAACGTATTCTAAATTAAAATAAATATAGAATTAAAAACCCCCTTCGGAAAACGCATTGGCTTTCAGCTAACATGAATGCAGTAAATTATAATACAATCAATAGAGTAAAAGTCCAATCATGAGTTATATTTTATAATGACCAAGCAATAACAACATACACAATCAACGACATTTCATTTTCTTATCTTACGCAAGACATACCTGACGGAGACGGGGCACCGACGGTGGGACCATGGAACATGCCAAGCCTACATCGTAGGCTAGTCTACAAGATCTATAACCTGGCTCTGATACCAACTGTAACGACCCAAAATTTTCTACTTAGTTTAAGGTCGCTACTGTATACGTACCATAAACATTGAATGCAGAAGACTTCATTTAAATTCCATAAAACATAACCTTTAACTTAAAACACAGCCATGGACTTACGTGTTTCGAAAACATCTTTAAAACGACACAACAAAAGACTCGAAATAAAATAAATAAGCATTTAAGTTTAAAACATCCTATTCTATCCTAAGTCTAAGAAAATAAATACCACTATCCTATGCATGTGCCCTGATCTCGAGTTGCGATGCCGTCGTCAGCCGCATAAGGAATAGGAATGCCTTGCCTTAACCTGAAAAATGTAGTAGCACATGACTTGAGTATTTAAAGAAATACTCAGTAAGTGACCCCACTATTGAGGTTAAATGCAATTGCATGGGACCTAATTGAGAAGTGAGAAAGAAATACTCAGCATGGGAGAAAAATTAAAAAACATAGAGACAGTCACTCCCAGGAAACTGCTGAACATAAGAAGTAGAGCAAAACATGCAAAAATAGTGCAGTCTCCTAAAATGCAAACAACAGTCAGCAGTAAAGAAGAGAGTCGAACATAAATACCAACACTTCTTTCTCCACAAAGAATAAAAAGAAAGAAAGAGGAAGCCATTTGAGAAGTTAATGGATATTCGGAAGGAAATTATATAAACATATCATTAGTGGAGGCTTTGAAGCAAATACCAAATTATGTGAAATTCGGATGTGCTCACTAATAGAAGAAAGTTTGACAAATTCAAGGTGGTGGCACTAAATGAAGAGTGTAATGCAATATTGAAAAATAAGATCCCACTAAAAGAAAAAGACCCAAGCTCGTTCACCATTCCTGCAACAATTGGAGAAAAGGAGCTAGGTAGAGCATTATGTAAATTGGGGGGCAAGCATCAACTTAATGCCTCTATCCATTTACAAGAAGTTAGAGATTGGAGAGCCTAGATCAACTACAGTCACCATTCAACTAGGTGATAGGTCCATCACTTCTCCCGAAGGAAAGATCGAAGAAATTTTAATTCAAGTTGATGAATTCATATTTCCAGCAAATTTTATTATTTTAGACTAGGAAATAGACCATGATGTACAGATTATTTTGGGGAGATCATTTTTAACCACGGGGAGAACACTAGTACATGTCAAAAATGGAACCATAACATTAAAAATGGGTGACAAGAAAGTCAAATTTAATATCAATGACAACATGAAATATCCAGAAGTAGCAGAAGAATGCTCAACAGTTTACGAGTTTATAAAGCAACCAATAGTAGAGGAATGAGATAGTTATGAATGTGAGCAGGAAAAAAAAAGCCGCTTGAGTAAATCCACAAAATAGTTAACAAATTTAAATGAATTTAGCACCACTTTTGAACCACTTTTGAGACACTAGAATTAGAGGCAATAATAAGTTCACCAATGAAGCATCTATGGAAAAAACATTGCAGCTAGACTTGAAATCACTACCTCCTAACCTTAAATATTCGTATTCAGGTGACAAAGAGATACTACCCATCATCATCTCAGGAACATTATCATGAACCCAAGAGGATATGATCCTAGAAGCGGGTTAAGAAGCATAAGGAGGGCGATAGGGTGGACATTGGTAGATATAAAAGGAATTAGTCCTTCACTATGTCGGCATAAGATTCAATTGGAGGAAGAAAAATTTAAATCCATTAAGTAACAAAGATGATTAAATCCAATGATGAAGAAAGTTGTTAGAAAAAAAAAATTATCAAATGGCTAGATGCTGGAATACTATCCAATTGCAAACACATTGTGGTCAATTCTATTCAATGTGTTCCTAAGAAAGGAGGATAACAACAATGACAAATGAGAACAATGAGTTGACCTCCACTACAATGGAGCATTTGTATGGATTATAGAAGACCGAACAAAGCGACATGTAATGACAATTTTCCCTTACCATTCATTGATAAAATGCTTGATTGACTTACTTGAAGTCACATTATTGCTTTTTCGATGATCATTCGGGATACAACAAAATTAAAATCAGTCCAGAAGATTGAAAGAAGACAACATTTACATACCCCATGGAACTTTTGCATTTAGACGGATGCCCTATGGACTATGTAATGTTCTAGCAACATTTCAATGATGTATGATGACAATCTTTACTTGATTCCTTCACTAAACTTGTGGGTAGTGTTATTTAGAAGTAGAATCAAGTTTGAAAGTAAATGGTGAACTATAGCTCACCAATTTTGATGAAGTCTAATAAAATTATACCAAAAAAGTAAAGGCTTGTAACTCAAGTTTGAGGGTACACGGATGCAGACTTTATAGAGGGAGGTTAAACTGACATTAAACTGTAGCGACCCAGATCCACCGCTAGCAGATATTGTCCTCTTTGGGCTTTCCCTCAAGTCTTTAAAAGAGGTCTAGGGGAAGGTTACCACACCCTTATAAAGGGTGATTTGTTCTCCTCCCCAACCAATGTGGGACATCACAATCCACCCCCCTTCGGAGCCCAGCGTCCTCGCTTGCACTATTGGACATCACAATCCACCCCCCTTCGGAGCCCAGCATCCTCGCTTGCACTCGTTTCTCTATTCAATCGATGTGGGACTGCCCCCAAATTCACCCCCCTTTTGGGCCCAACGTCCTTACTAGCACACCGCCTCGTGTCTACCCCCCTTCGGGGAACAGCGAGAAGGCTGGCACATCATCCGGTGTCTGGCTCTGATACCATTTGTAACGACCCAGATCCACCGCTAGCAGATATTGTCCTCTTTGGGCTTTTCCTTTCGGGCTTCCCCTCAAGGCTTTAAAATGCGTCTGCTAGGGGAAGGTTTTCACACCCTTATAAAGGGTGATGTGGGACATCACAAAAACTTACAGAGTCGTCGTAAATTTGTGACTCAATTTTCTAGAATTTTTGTTGGACATATTTTCTTCAATCTGAGGCTCGCCAATCTTTATTTTGAATTCCAAATGTTGAATTTGATGAATTTGTGTTCTCTAGAAAAAACTTGTATTTGGTAAAGATTTTGGATTGATCTTGTACGAGTAGGCACGGTAGCATATATGATTTTCTGGTTCAATAGCATTATCGTAATTTTCTTGAACTGCAGTAGTATTTTGGTATTTTAACATTGTTTAAAATATTTTATTATTATTTTTCTAACACCATGTTTGTCATTTTTTCCTCAGTCACCACCTTAAAATTCCCTCTCTATAAGAAAATAAAAATCTAGAATATTTCTTAAAAACTAGAAAAATGAAAGTTCTTTGGTCCTTATCTAATTCACTTGATTAGGTCCATCAAAACCTTCTTAAGCCATGTGATCCTTCCTTTGGACCTCATAGGCTTGTTAAAGGTATCTCAACTAATTTAAGGTATTACACTAATCCAAAAAAACTATTAAGTCACACGTCCCTAACCTGTATCATGCTTAGCTCAACAAAACACTACTAGAGTGGAAAGGGAAGTGGAAGCTTCGCAGACACTGTACCGGCTGTTATCGGCCTACAAGCTACCTTTATTTTTCTTCAAGATTGCTATGGGGGTTTTCTAGGTCCCTATGATGGTTTGTCGGTCTTGACATACATTCAAATATTAAGGATTCTCATTTCTAACTCCCTAAATCTAGTGCAGTCAGGTGCACTAGAAGTCTCACCCTCTGATCATCTCTCACGATTCTATTGCACTTAGACACTACTAGAGGTGTTCCATCCAAGGTCACAACTTAGCAAAACTGACGGACGCACTTTAGGCTTAAACTATTTCTACTACTTATCCTCTATAAGGAGAATCACACATTCAATCACCTAGAGTCAATATATTATCAATCATGTATACAATCACACATATAATCACCTGGAGCTAATGTATAGTCAATCATGTAGACAATCACACGTACTCAATGGGGCGATATCATCCATTAATCTCCCAGAGCGTAGATACACAAATTTCCATTCGTTTTTCAACATCTGAGGTTGTTATCATAACTACCATGAAAAAAAACATACAACAAGTTCATACAGGTCTTACAACATATCATATACTACTAAATAGAGTTAGTCTATATATTGAGATGTGGTGAGCCATGTCATCGAGCTGAGTCTTAGAGGTGTACAACTCTATATCCTAAGCAAGCCTATAGAATCCAATACCCGACTACTCTTATTCTAATATGTCACAATCCAAATTTCAAGGTTTCAAAATAAGGATCATAATAAAAAGACGAAAGCCAAAAAAAAAAAATTGTAAAATAAAATACGAAAATTTGATAAAATTTAAATAAAAATAAGGACAACAACAATAAAAAAAAAACTAAATATAAAATAAAATTCCACTAGAACAGGTTGTTGTCCAATTTATTACAAACCAAAAAATTAATTCAGGATATGAATATAAATTGAAATACAAAAGGCCCGAGATACAATAAAGAGTTGATGCTCCATAATGATCCCCTTTGTGACCGCACAGCTCTCAAACGCTCCTCCACCTCAACTGGTAGCCTATAAACACCTGACAAAGAAAGGGAAAAAAATGGTGAATGTATAAATATACACCATAAGCAATCTACTTATAGGCTCATATTGTAAGGTTGACATAGCAGGAGACCACAAATTTTACTCTAGGATCTAGATGTATTGCTCTTGTTGTGCATAGCCTTCGGTAGATAACTTAGCATACGGAAGGTAACTTGGTATCTAATGTAGCAGGCAAACTCTCTCTATCATGTGAGATAGCAAGGTGAGTTCTATCATGCTCATCATCCATGGGAGGTTGCTAGCAAATCCATCCAATAGGCCATGAAGTCGTTAGAGATCAGGAGCTCTACCTCCTGTATGTGCTAGTTCCATAGACTACCAACATGATCAACGTCTTCCCACAGGATGGATCTACCATGTGGGGTAGTTACTGATTATCTTAATGATCAACGCCCTCCTATAGGGCAAATTCACTATGCCGGATAATCCAACAAACTATCATGTTATACGTCCTTAACCATCCAACCTCATGTCTAGCTGAATAGTACCATACCGAAGTTGAAAGGGACTTGGAAGCTCTACAGACATTATATTTGCTACTATCGGCATACAAGCTACCTTGGAAATACATTCAGTTATGTTTTCACCTCTAAGGAATTTGCTTTATTTATTTTTTCCGTGGATGCTACTCTACCCATTAGTTTTCACAAATCTAGTATACAACATTTTAATCATCCACTTTCTTCATATATATTTCTACCCAACCTACCAGAAAAGTAAGGCATAGTCGACGCAACTCATCTTGGGACTGACTCGGTAGCTTAAAAAGACAAGCTAAAACATAATATACAATATATTTATATTATATTAAACTAGAGTTCATATTATAAGTAGTTATAATACAAGACAAGAGCTAAAACTCAAAAAAAGTACTATTTATTTTTTAAAGTTAAGAGATCTATTACACAAATCTTATACATATTTATGGTTTCATGGTCTAGTGGTTAGGACATTGGACTATGAATCCAATAACTTGAGTTCAAAACTTGGTGGGACTTATTATTTTCCCTTTGTAATTTGTTGGAACCCTATCAAATACAAAACTGAAAAAATGATGACACATATATTCAGAGTGTTGAAAGTATACAAAAGATAATATTTATTTTCTAAAGTTTAGAGATTTATTATACACAAATTGGACTTTGAATCCAATAACCCGAGTCCAAATATTAACTGATTTTGAGAAGTAAAAACGTCATTTTTCTAATTTATGTGAAATTTTAAGAAGGAATCTCAAGATGGTCAAGAATGAAACAATGACGGATGAGGAATGTTTAGAAAAATTGTTAATTTTTAAAGAAAAAGTAATAAAATATTAAGAAAATGGTAAATTACCGAAATACCCCTAAAATTATAGATGATTACGGATATGCCATTCTGTTCAAAATCAGAACCTCTACGGTGACCCCCTACACAAAATTCATCGAATCTCAAGATCCAGTTATTGGATTTCCTCCAAAATTGGAGACAATCTAGAACGTTCACAAAATCACCAAATTCAAGGTTAGAGTTCAAATTGGAAGTCGGTAGCTCGTTAATCGAAGAGGATATTTCTGATAAATTTTTCAAAAAATTTAATCTCTAAGTCACGTCGATTCTTGAGGTTTCAACGTCGGTGGAAGCTTCCCCTATAAAGTCTGAAGTTGGAACAATAATATGGAACAAGAATCGAGGAAGGTCGAGCTCCCAATCGTAAGCAATAAGCGTTTAGATGGTGGGTATCCTACTCTCGAATTTGTTCCAAATACAAGAGCAATTTTCCATCATTTTCCTTCAAACATGTTCATACAGTTTGTAGACAAGATTACCCACAAGTTTTATGAAGAAATCGAGTACTAAAAGTTCCTAGACCCCCCCCCCCCCCCCCCCCCCGTCCAATCCACCATTGAAGAGCTTCAAGAAAATCATGAAAATTTAATCCGATAATACACGATAATTTGTCGTGCAAGGAAAATCTCAACCTATGAGGATTGTTTCCATAGAAAAATACGAAGAGAAATAATCTCAGAAACATGCCCAATTGAAGGAAATCAATTTCGAGTAAAATTTGGGGGTAAGTATAGATTTCCTATTTATGGTCACTTTTCGTGGATGATTCTTTTAGCTTGAGAGGAAGTAACTTTAGTAAAGAAATGGAGACCTGAAATGTTATAGAACAAGCTACCCAAGAGATCGATTTTCTGAGTTTTGGGTGAGTTGCAGACCAAGAACAATTTCTCAAAATTAAAGTTCCAGACTCAAAGTCGTTCATCCAAATCAAATCCTTTAGCTTGAGTGAAGGATAAGGTAGAGGTTCCATGAACAAATCAAGCCTTGAAAACCCCTAAAATTGGCTATCCAATAAGGAATTCTCTGTTTTTGATCCAGCGAGAACACTGATTTTAGACGAACTTTGGAGGCGAATATCTTAGCCTACAATCAACAAGAAGGTATGAAATCAATCCCTAGTTATTCCTTATAACAATTGATATGAACCAAGAGACATCAATCATACAATATGCTTCAACGAAGATGTGAAGAAAATATTGTTGAAATTATCAAAAGATATTTCAATTCATGCTACATTGAAGAAGAATGAAGTTTCATGTTATAAATTTTGGGTGGATTACAATTTAGAGTAATTTAGAGTATTTCATTAATATATTTTAAGATTTTTTATTTAATTTAGGTTACAATTACATAGGTTAATTATGGCCATTAAGTATGAATGTTACAACTCTTGGAATGAGTTTCATTTTGTGGCTATATAAAGTCATGTATGTTATATTTGTATCTATTTGTAAGGAGACGAAAATATAGTAAAAGAAGAATTCCTTTAATAGTTTCATTTTGTGGCTATATAAAGTGTATGTTCTATTTGTAAGGAGACTTGGAAAATATAGTAAAAGAAGTATTTGTGCTATTCTTTTAGCCAATGGCTAAGTTTCTTTGCAATTATATGTAGTTTAGATTGCATGTAGAATCATTCAAGCTCGACATGATCAATCTTGCTTGTGGAGTGATTCGAATCTCAATCAAGTGTTCTTGCATTAAGATATTTGATCAACAAGAATCATTCAAACTAGACATGATCGATCTTGCTTGTGGAGTGATTCGAATCTCAAACAATATTCTTGCCTTGAGATATTCGATCAACAAGATAATCCGTTCCAAACTTTTCCTTGGGTTGATTTCCATATCAACACCTTTAAGATTCATGATGAAATCAAGGGGAGAAATGCTAAAAACAAAGTTGTGGAAGGCGAGTTTCAGATAGTGACGCAAAAGACGTGCGCGTATTCTTCCTATCCAAAGGAAGAAGACGATGACGTGGGTGATTCAATTGAACCGGCCATGTCAACCCAAAATCCCTTCCCTCGATTTTTCTCTATTTTAACCCCCCTTCAAGAACGTATCTTATGAAATTTTGTTTTATGATTCTAGAAACTAGACACAATAAGAAGTCTGTGGGAGAAAATTTGAGGTAATTCAGATACAGTAAACTCAAGAACGGAGGTCCTGAATGTCGACAACGAGGTAAGTAGCCACCTTGGAATTTTCTTAAGAAATTTATGTAGAAATCGCTTGGATTTCTATATAAAATCTAAACCAAGTATGAATTAAGGATATATGAAAAAAAAAAAAAAACAAGGAACTGTGATTTAAGGCCTTGAACGGATCAAGTTGCTCGAGATTTAAGTAACGTTAAAATAACCCACTAAATGAAGTCTACTGCCTATTAAATTTTAATGTTGAGCTTATTATAACATGAGATTATGTATGAAATTTGATGTCATTGGAGAAGGGTAAGTAAGTAAACCAAGAAACAGTGTAAAATGACCCTAATGCCCCCAAGGTAATTTGCATTCAGTTCATGACTCAGATGACCTCTAAATGC
The DNA here is from genome assembly GCF_057944985.1 of Cucurbita pepo subsp. pepo. Lineage (NCBI taxonomy): Eukaryota > Viridiplantae > Streptophyta > Magnoliopsida > Cucurbitales > Cucurbitaceae > Cucurbita > Cucurbita pepo. Next base: position 96,133 of record NW_028257910.1, on the reverse strand, counting down.
AATGAAACTCTGTAGTAGATCTTATCTTATGATGTTTGATGATGTTGTTTGAAAGTCTTTGTAACACATTAAGTAGCAAAACCAAGAATTAGGGGTAAAATGATCAAAATGCCCCTAAGACTATTTATGATATTTCAAGATCTATACAAGCTCCAAATGACCAATTACTTTCAATAAGGTTTATTCTTAAGGACATGAAGATATGTTTGATATTTCAAGTTGATTCATCCAAGTTTGGAACTTAAACCAAGTAAGGACCCAAGAAACACTTAAAGGAAACACCTCAAGACTCAAAACTCTTCTAGAACCCCATAAAGAATTCATTATGACTCTAAGACTTTTTAGAATAACTCATGCTTGGTATTATGATGCATATGTTTATGAATTCAAGATACAACTTATGCCACGAAGAACTATGAACCTTAGAAACTTACAAGATTGAGAACCAAGAACAATACATTTACGACTACCATGGTAAGAAGTATTGGGTTTTATGTCCTAAAATTCATAGTTTGTAAACAAAAAGCATATTCTATTTTCAATAAAGTTATTATTGTTGTTTATTCAGTAAAGATTGTTATTGAATAAAGTGAACTTTACGATCATTAATTTAAATGCAATAAACTAAGAACACTCTGGCTATAGTATGATTACTTGAACTATATGTAGAGACATAAGAGTGGATCAAGTTCAAGTATATAGTCAAAATGATCTATAGTATAAGGATAAGGCTGAATACCTTATTCTGGGGACACTATGGATGCGGCCCACTTTTGTATATGATATAAACAATGTGATCACTAAATTGTACATGTGGAGACATGTGAGTGGGGGCGTCCTATGCAATGAGTATTGCATAAGATCGGACCATGAAGAAAACCACTCTCACTTTATAATGTCGTTTACTGTTGAGACTGGTTTTCTTTTCATGAGATAACCTAGGTAACTCGGTTTTAATCCTGAGCTAACCATGAACTCCTGTTTATTCGGTATTATCCTTAGATTTGCACGAGTGAGAGTGGCTCTAGTTCGCCGACTCAATAGGCCTCCCATTTCAGGGGTAAGACTGGGTGAATGGCTGGGGACGTGGGGTGCAAGACGGAATTCACTCCTACCAACTTTTAGTGATAGAAAAGAGGTAGTTCCCTTAAGCACGGACTCCAGGTCTTGAACAAGGGGCCCCACCCTCTCATTAGCCTGTGAGGGATTCGGTTTACTGGTTGGACCACAACCCAATTGTTCATTCGAGGATCAGTGAGACATAAGGAACAAGAAGTAACTTTAGGGGTAAAACGGTAAATTGACCTAGCTCTAGTTACGAACAACCTGTGAAGGATCGACTTACTAATCATGGTTATATCAAATGGACAGAAATATATCTATAGTGAGGGGAGTGCAACTACTAGGCTATATTGGAGTGTCCTAGTAGTTAACGAATGTTGGTTAAAGAGTTTAACCGGTTAATCTTGGATCGTTGGAGCCCATGATCTATAGGTCCATTAGGTCCCTCTGCTAGCTCATGTCGGACTAAACCATAGAACAGTGTGACGAGTGAGTTCGAAGTGTTCGAATTCAAATTAGGGAATATGCGCTACATATATACGATATATTTAACCACATTTTTGTTTTATTTATGAATTAAACAAAAAGAGAGAATCTGAGATATTTAAATAAGATTTAAATATTTTAATCAATTATGTGTCGGAATTGATTGAGATTGGCATTTGAATTAATATTAAATATTAATTAAATAGTTTAATTAATCATTTAATGTTACTTTAATTTGATATTCATTATTCAAATTAATTGTTGAATTAAAATGAAGGAAGTCAAAATGTTGACTTCATTTAATGGAAAAATCCATGTTAGTGGAATTTTGAGGTGTCAAAATTTGGTTTGAGCGGAATTTTGAGTGTCAAAATTTGGTTAACTCAAACATGCATGCTTGCCACATAATCCCAAACATTTGAGTGGAATTTTAAGTGTCAAAATTGGTTATCTCAAATTTGCATGAACATGCAAACATGACTCTTTAAATAGAGTGATCATGGTACATGGAAGGTCTTCTTCTTCTTGGTGAAAAACCTTGAGAAAAACCTCTCACAAACACTCTCTTCACATATACAAAATCCCTCCCAAGTTTAGTCACTCACCGGATTCCACAATCCCGTTCTAAGGCCGGAGGATAGTGGAGAAGACACTAGTGGTGGTTCGAAACCGGTTCGTGAGGAAAAAGGAGTTTGAACTACAAAAGGTTAGTATCTAAACAGAACATGCTAGTTATTTACTATAATTGATGTTCTAAAAGTGCCTAAGATCCAAATTGCTTCCACGTGTGTTATATTAACACCATCAATTGGTATCCGAGCAAGTTTTAGGCACTTTATTTAGATTAATTTGATCATGGTGGGTACCATAAATACATTTACAACTGCCGTATGAAAGAAGGGACCTCAATTAGAGAACATGTCCTGGACATGATGGTCCATTTCAATGTTGCAGAAGAAAATGAAGCTGTCATTGATGAGAAGAGTCAAGTCATATCATGATGTCTCTTCCGAAGAGCTTATTCCAGTTACGCACCAATGTGGTAATGAACAAAATAGAATATAACTTGACTTCTCTTCTCAATGAGCTACAGACTTATCAGTCCCTCTTAATGAACAAGGGACAAATAGGAGAAGCAAATGTTGCTATCTCCAAGAAATTACTACGAGGATCGTCCTCCAAAATAAGTCTAGACCTTCAACTTCTAAAAGTGTTTTGATGAAGAAGAAGGGTAAAGGGAAAAATAAGATTCCTACTAACCGCAAACACAAGGTTCAAAAAGCAGATAAAGGAAAATGTTTCCATTGCAACAAAAATGGGCACTGGAAGAGAAACTGCCCAAAATACCTTGCAGAGAAGAAAGACGAAAAGACACAAGGTAAATATGATTTACTCGTTGTAGAAATATGTTTAGTAGAGTATGACAACTCAACTTGGATACTAGATTCAGGGGCGACTAATCATATTTGTTCTTTTTACCAGGAAACTAGCTCCTGGAGAATGCTTGCGGACGACGAGATAACACTCAGGGTTGGAACAGGAGAGGTTGTCTCAGCAAGATCAGTAGGAAATTTAAAGTTGTTTTTTGGAGATAGATTCATTATATTAGATAATGTACTTTTTGTTCCTGAAATGAAAAGAAATCTAATATCTATCTCTTGTTTATTAGAACAATTGTATAAAGTATCTTTTGAAATCAATGAAGTGTTCATTTGCAAAAGAGGTATTTATATTTGTTCTGCAAATAGAAAATAACTTATATATGTTAAAATCGAGCGAAACAAAAGCTATTTTAAATACCGAGATGTTTAAAACAACTGAAACTCAAAATAAACGACAAAAGATTTCTCCTAATACCTATCTTTGGCACTTAAGACTAGGCCACATTAATCTCAATAGGATTCAGAGATTGGTCAAAAGAGGACTTCTAAATGAGTTAGAAGACAACTCTTTACCTCCATGTGAGTCTTGTCTTGTGGGTAAAATGACTAAACGATCATTTTCCGAAAAAGATTATAGAGCCAAAGAAACCTTAGAACTTGTGCATACAGATCTCTGTGGTCCAATGAATGTCAAAGCACGAGGAGGGTATGAATATTTCATCAGTTTTATTGATGATTATTCAAGGTATGACTATCTTTACCTAATGTATCACAAGTTCGAAGCTCTTGAAAAATTCAGAGAGTATAAGACTGAGGTTGAGAATCTATTAGGTAAAACTATTAAAACACTTCGATCAGATCGAGGAGGAGAGTACATGGACTTAAGATTTCAGGACTATATGATAGAACATGGAATAAGGTCTCAACTCTCAGCCCCTGGTATGCCTCAACAAAATGGTGTATCAGAAAGGAGAAATAGAACTCTATTAGACATGATTCGGTCTATGATGAGTTTCGCTCAACTACCCGATCCGTTTTGGGGATATGGTTCCTACTAAGAGTGTTTCAAAAACACCTTATGAGTTATGGAAAGGGCGTAAATGTAGTTTACGTCACTTCATAATTTGGGGATGTCAAGTACATGTGTTGTTGCAAAACTCCAAGAAATTAGAACGTCGTTCAAAATTATGTCTATGTGTAGGATACCCCAAAGACGAAAGGTGGTTTGTTTTATGACTCTCATGAAAATAAAGTGTTTGTATCAACAAACGCTACATTCTTAGAGGAAGCCACGTAAGAAATCATCAACCGAGTAGCAAACTAGTATTAAGTGAGATTTCTAAAGAAGCTACTGATAAAACAACAAGAGTTGTTGATCAAGCTGGTTCTTCAACAAGAGTTTTTGATGGAGCTGACACTTTTGGTCAATCACATCCTTCTCAAGAGTTGAGAATGCCTCGACGTAGTGGGAGGGTTATAACTCAACCTGATCGTTACTTAGGTTATGCAGAAACTCAAGTCATCATACCTGATGATGGCGTTGAGGATCCATTAACCTATAATTAGGCAATGAATGATGAAGATAGAGATCAGTGGATTAAAGCCATGAATCTTGAAATGGAGTCAATGTACTTCAATTCAGTCTGGGAACTTGTAGACCAACCAGATGGGGTAAAACCTATTGGTTGCAAATGGATCTATAAGAGGAAACGAGACCAAACCTATAACGCCCCTAATTTTCTTTAACCTAATTAGTGACGTCACCCATGCATACTTATCTCATTAGGCGGAAGCTCATCATAAATAACCTTGAAATAGTCTTTCATAAAAATTCATGAATCCAAAACAAAACCTAAACTCCGAAAATAAACCTTCAATACTGAATTCAAAATAAATCCAAATAAAACGATACTCAATCCTATAACTTAAAACAGTCTAATAAAAGTAAACTCCTAAAAATATCCCGTCTCCAACTTCCATGGTGGCCTCAGCTCCGCCGTCAACCGTACATTGGCACCTTGCCTTTACCTGAAAAATGTAGGTAGCACGTGGCTTGAGTATTTTATGAAATACTCAGTAAGTCACCCCACTGTTGGGGTTAGGAATGCAAACACATGCAACATATGAGCGGGACCTAACTTTTCATAAACTTTTCATAGCCTTGGGCGCTTTTCTATTCCGGGTAGGGTTGGATGTGTGGTACTCCTTCACACATGGCCCATGTACGTGTACATGAACCCACCAGGCGGGCTCTTATATGTACCCCCTGGGCCTGACTTGGTCGGGCACAACGTGTTACACGTAGCCGGACATCACAGAACAGAAAAGGGCCCACATGATATCATGGCGAACATAAATATCGTATTTCATTCTTTCGTATCATAAAGGGGAAGAATCCCGATGCACGTGACATACATATATGCATGAGGTCCCTTAACATATTTAACATGGCATTACATAAGCAGTGCTAACATTGCATTTACGTTTCTTACATCACATGACATCTCACATGACTTACATTACATGGCATATTACATAACATTCCAGTTGCATAAACATCTCATAACATGACTCGATAATTCTACGTGTATCTATGGCATCAAACAACATATTCATGGCATACAATACTAACATCTCATTCATGACATAACATAAACAGTCAACAGTCAACACAAGTTCATACGTCACATAACATACACAATCTACGGTCAACACAATCTATACATCACATAATCATATCACATAAAATATGGTGCATGCAGGGGCCACAGGGCACGCACCATCATACAACACGTAGAAAGCTAACTCCAATAGTAAGGTCACTTACCTCGATGGTCTTGGTTGAAGTCACTCACAACGAGCTAATCCCTGCGGTTAAATATGTCCTATGATAACCACATAAAAATTTAGAACCTTTCATAAGGTACCCTAGCTAAACCTCATGATATTTATCAAAATAAACCCTCAACCTAATCTGTCTTTAACGTTTAGGAGCCATACTGACCTCGGATGGTAAAACTAAGGGCAGAAACGGCTTCGGAAGGACCAAAAACCTTGGAATCGATATATTTTAGTGATACTGATTCACCAAGCCGAGCTGCCGAGCCGACCAATTAAGCCGCCAAGCTGAGCTGCGGGATTTGACGGAGTCGAGCTGCGGGTTTTGATGGAGCCGAGCCGCCGTACACGTCAAGCCGAGCCGAGAGCACGCGTGCGGAGCCGAGACCAAGGCTGCAGCGCTCGTCAGCGTTGGGCCGAAACGCACAGGGCCCGCGTTCGTTCCGTGGGCTGGTCCAGAGGCCGAACGTGAACCCGACCCGTTTTCCTTCGTCTTCCTTACCCGAAATCTCACGAAAACCCTAATCGTTGCTGCGCCACCAACGACGACGTCACAACCCCGATTCCAACGATGCAACGACACCCCTCACCTATTCCGACCGACGCGCAACGATATTCAACACCGATAGCCTCGGTCGCTTCTCCCTCCGGCCACTCACCGAAGAAAATCCAGCGAACCACCTCACACGTTTTTCCTGGCTAACCCTCTCGATTTTTCTGTACTCTCAGATACCCTCGAAAACCCTAAACGTTTGGAGAGCAAAAGTTGTTTCCAAGGAAGGAGGAGAGTTGTATATGGGAATATAAAAGGTCTTTATGACTTTTCCATTAAGGTAGTAATTTCCTTGCTAGAAATCATACCTTTTCCAGCGACAATAAATGCAGCATAATATCTTTTCGTTTTGGCAGCAAAAATAAAATCTTAGCATAAAATGTAAAATAAATAAAACAAAAATTCGAATCCTTACAAAATCGGTAAGGTACAGACCTTTAAAGCTCAACTAGTAGCAAAGGGTTATACCCAAAGAGAGGGGGTGGACTATGAAGAAACCTTCTCTCCTGTTGCTATGCTTAAATCGATTAGAATACTCTTGTCTATTGCCACATTTTATGATTATGAAATTTGGCAAATGGATGTTAAGACAGCCTTTCTAAACGGCAATCTTGAAGAGAGTATCTATATGGCTCAACCAGAGGGGTTCATTGAACAGGATCACGAGCAAAGGGTTTGCAAGCTTAAAAGATCCATTTATGGGTTGAAGCAACCATCTCGATCCTGGAATATAAAGTTTGATACTGGAATATAAAGTTTGATAATAAGGAGCTGGTAAGGGTCGGAAGCGGACTCTGGAGTAGATGCCATAGATAAGCCTTACCTGTCGTCCTCTCAACCTTTTAATTTAAAACTATTTTGTATTGGTTCCTTATTTTGTGTTTAACTTGTGTTGTATTGTAAAAATTATGTATGAACTTCATTTTGATATAATATAAATATAATGTATATTATGTTTTAAATTTTCTTTGTTTTACAACGTGGGAGACCTTTAAAGAAGCCTTTCTAAAATACTATTATCCAAAGGAAACCCATATAAGGAAGCAGTAAGAGTTTAACCACTTAACCCAAGGCGATCGCACGGTGGATGAGTACGATCAGAACTTCATGAGATTGAGAAGGTTTGCACCGTCTTTAGCTGACACTAAAGAGAAACAGACAGAAAATTTTGTGTTAGGATTGAATCCGAAAATCGACATGTTAGAGGCCTTTAACCCAAAAACCTACGAAGAGGCCCTAAGGACGGCCAAGGCCCTAGAGGAACCCCCAGAGGAAAAGAAAACGGAGCCAACGGTCGTCACAGGGAGGAAACGCCCTGTCGAGGTCGATACCACAGAATTCCAACCATCGTCCCAGAAACCTCGATATCAGAGTAGACCACTTACTCCACCCCCAATAGGCGACCTAGCAATGGAGAAACCCCTGTGCCGTAACTGTGGAAAATAACATGTTGGGAGATGTTTGGCCCGCGAGCCGACCCATCACCGCGCGGCCCGTCACCCGCGTTCGGCCCAAGACCCGCGAGAAACCCGTTAACCTGCGCCTCGACCTGAGATACCTGCACACGCGTCGCTCTCTGATTGTGCCACGTGGCACGTCTGCAGCGCGGCTCCTCTAGGCTCAGGCGGCTTAATTGACTCAGCGGCTTATTCGGCTCGTGAAACCTGTTTTCAGCCCGTTTGACATCGTTTCGACCCTCCCGGACCTGGTTTCAGCCATGTTTAAGGTAAAGGGAACATTTTAAGGTCGTATTTCACAAATTCCAATTGGGAATTTATTATTATTTGTGAAATACTAACGAAAGTGACTCATGAACCAATAGAAACCAACCACCAACGGAAGCGTAGAACGTCCACGAGGAGCTAGGAGCTTACGTTATATTCTAGGGAGTACTTCGGCTAAGGCCTACCAAGTAAGTGGCTCACCCGTTATAAGTTATGCGTTAATTGCTGTATGTTGGCACGTGCCCGTGGATATGCACGTGTCATTAAATTGTATGCTAGCTTAATGTGCTTAAGTACGAAATCATGTGAACGTGAATGTATGTTATGTATGCTACTTAGTTGATGTGATATGTTATGCATGTGACGATGTGTGGCCTTGTACGATTACGGCTTGTTTATATGAGTATTTGAATGTAACTGTATGAATTGTATGACATGAAATACGGTAAATTGCATGGAACATAACCCCGCTAGGAATATGTATGATATGTAACGAAATGAGGATGAGAATGACATGTAAGCATGAAAACGTGACACGGGGTTATGTTTATTAATGATAACTGTAGTACTAGTGGGACCTCATGCATATTGTGTGTTCATGCATTTGGGGGGATACCCCTATCCCATCACGAGGGTACGGACGCGTACATCCAATGGCAGGACAACGATCGTTATGCCCTGCATAGTGATGCTGTGACGGTCCTAGTTTTAACGGGTCTCGATATAAGGGCTCCCAGAGCATGCCCACCGGCTAGGAACAGTGGCCCAGCGGTGTGCGAACTAGCTGGTGAGCCCATACTTGCACGTATGGGCTGCGTGTAGAGTATATGGTACACGTCCACAATTACCTGTTAGGATTACACCGTAGGGAAAATGAAACGAAAGATAGGTCCCATCATCTCATTGCATGTGTTTGTCGCATAACCCCAATAGGGGGTCACTTACTGAGTATTCTAGAAATACTCAAGCCTCGTGCTACTTTACTTTTGCAGATAAGGGCAAGGCACCCATGTGACAACGACGGCGACATTGTACACCCCAGGACCATGGCACATGCATTGGGTAGTTTTTTATTTTTTTTTTTCCTTTTTCCATTTCGTAGTCTAGGCTGAATTTTGTTGCTTCATTAGTATAGGTTGAAATGTATTTGCATAATAAACCATAGGGTAGAATAAAACATTCATTTTGGGGTTTTGTTACTTTTTCCTTTATTTCAATAATGTTTTCCCTTCTTCCCTTGTAATCTTTTTTTCTCTGAGGTAATAAAAGGGAGTGCGATTTAATTATATTCCGCATTTCAATGCATAGTAATGATCTTATATTAAATAGGTAAAATATTAGGGTCGTTACAAATTTTATTATTAAAACACTATTCACCCCTCTATGGTTGCCATATCGATCCAACAAATGGAGATGTGGGAAATCGGTTACCATTTTTTTCCTTATTTTTTAATTTTTTAATTTTTTTTTGTACGCTTGCTACACTTATGGGCATGTAGCAACTTATTTACCATGATATTTATTTGATCCTAGGTATATTTTTGTTACATGGTTTATAAATGAATCTAAGTTTGTACGTTCTATCATGGAGTAGCATTACAACTCATTAGTTTTAACTCTGGTAAACATTAAAGGGCAACCTAACGTGATCCTATGGGTGTGAAAACTTAATAGTATCTTGTTAACCCCCTTTAAAAGTTGTATATAAAGTTCCACATTACTTAAGTGTCTTAAAAGTCTAAAACGGGGTTATTTTTGGTGAAGGGCATTATGGCATTTTACATCTCTACTCGGTTTACCATCTTAGGCATATCCAATGGCTACCAAATTTCACATGTGACTTTAGCACACCATAATATGCCAAGTATTAAAATTTCATAAGCAGTAGAATTCGTTTAGGGGGTCAATTTAACGTTATGAAATTTCTCCAAGAACAATATATCGTTGGGAACTTCGCGACACCTTAGATACTTAGGTAGCAGTAGAAACTATGCTCCAACTTCCTAGAGCCAAGAGTAAAGTCCGTGGATATCTACTGGATTAAGGATGCAATGAGAGTCTACAAGTAGGTTACTCAATGAATATATTTATATACTCACCCCTTTCCTCTTTCTTTTTTCTAGGTGTTTGCTGGCTGCTGGTCAAGGTGGAGGAACGTTCGAGAGCTAAGCGGTCATAGAGGGAATTGTTCCTGAGTGTTAGTCCTTACTATTTCAATCTGTTGTATTTTGTTTTGCATTTGTATCTTAAATCCATTTTTCCCTTTTATAATAAATTCAAACACTCTTTCATAATTGGATTATAATTGGGTAATTTTGTCTTTATTTATATTTAAATTTTATTAGGTATTCATCTTATGTTTTATTTTTATTTGATTCTACATTCATCTTTTTAGTCATGGTCCGAGATTTAAAGCCTTGAAAATAAGGTTGTAATAGGGTGGGGCATCATTGTTTAAGTCCCAAAATCAGTACGAGAACAACTCATATACTTTCCCGGTATAAAATGTAGTGAATTCCATCTCATGATATTATGTTCCCAATTTCATATTTTATGAAGTCCAAAAAATGTTAGGATCATATTAAATCGGCTACAAAAGTCATTTCAACCAATGCAAATCAAAGGAGAAGTCTTCATAGGCAGGAATTCATAATGCACTCCAGGTGAAGATCAAGTCACATATGATCATCCTATGAAATATTAACCTTGTCAATTCGTGAATTTATAAAGAGAACTTTAATATTTTTCAGTTCGGTTTTATACAAACTCATCATATAGGATACTCGAACTATCATTTTTCCACATAAATGATTTTGATCAAGTCATTTGTAACAATTAAAAAGTGGGTCGTATCAACTGTGTTACTGGAATAAGACACTTAACCATATCCATATACAGATCATTTAAGTTATTACTTAAACATGATTCTCCCCTATGTCAATCACATATGATTTAATATTACATTAATAACCTTGGATTTTTCATGCAATATATAATATTAAATTACAAGTAAAAAATCAAAATTATTGAATTAAATAATTAATTATGAGGCTTTAGGGCATAAATTCCAACACCTGTCATGACCCATTTTTTAGGCCTTAGGGTCTCTAATCCTCACTAAGAAAACAAGACAAAAGTAAATAAAATAAAAGGCAAGTAAAAAAATACCTGAATAAAATTTGAAAATAGAGTAAAATTATAATTTAAAAAAAAATCAAAATCCAATATAAAAGTGGTAGTCAAGTTTGTTACAAATGGTTAATGGGTTTGGAATACAAATTTGAAAGAAAACGTAAAAGACCCCAAAATACACAAATACACTGATGTTTCAGATGACCTTCTTTGTGCCCGCATAGCTCTTGAACATTCCCCCACCTCGACCGACAACTAGTGAACACCTACAAAAAGAAATGAGGAAATGAGTGAGTATAAAAATACAATAAGCAACCTACTTGTAGATTCTCATCGCATCAATCCCTAGTAAGTTACCACAGACTTTTCTCTGGGCTTTAGGAAGTTTGGTCTAATTATACAACTCTCTGAGCTTTTAGAAAGGCCTAAAAGTTTTGAGAATTCTCTTGCTGCTCAAGAACCCACTCTAGGTTTGAAGGTGGTTTACCCATTTATGGAACCGCAGATACACTAGGCAGTGAATCTTAGCTTGTGGTGAACTAACTTTAATGTTCTCTCGACTTAAGTAGCTTGCTTTGTTTACACAATGAATGACCCACGCCCTCAGTTGAGGCACTACACCTTATAATGATCTCGAGGGATAATATGGTGTCGTTTAATGTGAACATCATCTATGAAAGGTTAATTGGTGGACCCTCCCATAGAACTATAAAGTCACCCTAGTGTTGAAGGAGTGACATCCGTGTGCTAGTCAGCTATTGTATCAACTTACGTGGTCCAACACACCCTCTTAAGATGGGTTTACAGCCCAATGACCCGATTCAGGAAATGTTGGGATTTATGCCCTAACGTCTCGTAATTAATTATTTAGTTTTTAACAATAATTTCATTATTTTATTTGTAATTTAATTGTTATCCATTGTATGAAAATCCAAGGTTATTAATGTAATCTTGAATAGTATGTGGTTGACATACAAGAGGATCGTGTTCAAGTAATAACCTAAATAGTCTATAGTATATGGATAAGGTTGGGTGCCTTATCTTGGTAACACTATAGATACGGCTCACTTTGTAATCGTTACAAATGATTTGATCCAAATCGTTCATGTGGAGACATGTAAGTGGGGGTATCCTATACAATGAGTTTGTATAAGACTGAACCATGAAATATTTAATCTCTCTTTGTAAATATGTTAATTGAGAAGATTAATATTTCACATGATGATCATATGTGACTCAATCTTCATCCTGAATGAGTTATGAACTCGTGCATTTGTCCTTTAATTTAAATGGGTGAGAATGGCTATTTTAGACGATTCAATATGCTTACTATTTTGGGTACTTACCAAATAGAGAGTTGGGAACATAATATCATGAGATGGAATTCACTTCTTTCCATACAAGGAAAGTGATGAGTTGTTCTCTTACGTACTCATTTTGGGACTTGAACAATGGGCCCCACCCTCTCATTGGCCCGAGAGGGACTTGGTTTATGATTGGATTATAGACAAATTGTTCATTAGAGAATCAGTGGTACTTAAAGGTGAAAGATGTAATTACAGGGGTAAAATGGACTTTTGACCTAGCTGTAATTATGAACCACTCATGAAGGATCGACTTGCCTGTAATGATTATATCAACGGACATAACTTGACTTACAGTGCATAAGAGTGCACATCTAGGTCTACAATGGAATGAGCTATAGTTAATGAATGAAAATTGATTAATTAAAGAGTTTAATTAATTAATTTTATATGATTGGAGCTTATAATCTGTAGGTCATAAGGTCCCCTTGCTAGCTCATAGTAACGCTAAAAAGTTCAATTTATTTGAAAGAAAATTTGGAGGGTTCAAATTGATTTTTAATATATTAGATATATTAAATATAAAGGAGAAAATAAATTTAATTTCAAATGTCAAATTAATATTTAATATATAAGAGTACAACTCTAGGTCTACAGTGAGATGACCTATAGTTAATGAATGGAAATTGATTATTTAAAGAGTTTAATTAATTAATTTTATATCATTGGAGCTTATAATCCGTAGGTCCATAAGGTAACGTTAAAGGTTCCATTTATTTGAAAGAAAATTTAAAGTATTCAAATTGATATTTAATATATTAGAGGAGAAAACAAATTTAAAGGAGAAAACAAATTGTCAAATTAATATTTAATATATTAGATATATTAAATAAATAGAGAAAATATATTTAATTTCAAGGGTTCAAATTAAGATTTAATATATTAGATATGTTAAATATAAATAGGAAAAATATATTAATTTGAAGGGTTCAAATTAATATTTAATATATTAGATATAGTAAAAAGGAAAAATATATTTATTGTATTTAATACAATTAAATATTAATTCATATTTTGATACCTTAAATAAAAATATTTGAAATTCGAATGAAATTCAAATTAATTAAATATATATTAGGATATCTTATAATTATCTACATATTATTTATATAAGGTAAAATATCATAATATATTAAATATGCAAATATATTATTTGGCAAATATTCTCTAGGACCCGGGTTGAGCCAAAGATAGATCAATCTCTCCCACTTCCTCTAGAGAATGAAATTACATCTCTAGAGAATTCTCGAAACTCTTTCTTCTTCACCAATCCCTTTGGAATTTTCTTTCAAGAGACTCCCACAAACCTTGGCCTTGTGTTCGAATCATAGCAAGGAAGATCTTGTGGAATGTTGAAGAATTTCTACATGGTTGGAATACTCCGAGTAGTCTTGCAAGCTAGAGTTTCTACAAAGGTAGAGTTCTTGCTCTTCTCTTTATTGCTTTGTTTTAATTCTTAATAAAAATCAAAACGGTTCCCAATATTTCCGCTACGTGGAAGAAGAGTTCATTCCCTTTAATTGGTATCAGGGCTTATTGATTTTTATTTTAAATTAAAAGTAGTAGGGTGGGTGTTTGATTTCAAATCATATGTGATATGTGTAATATTGTTTTGTAAAATTGATTGTTTTTGGCATATCGATGTGGCATTAGATTTACCGATTTGTTAGACAAATGTATATGGTTAGGTTTATTCTAAATTGAAAAGAGACGGCGGCGGTGACGACTTTCATCAATTCGCTATACAGTTTAGGTTTTTTTTGAAACCATAATTTTATTACATCTAGAATTGTTCCATGAATAAAAGATCTACCTTTATAAATTTTTTTTAAAGGAAACATGTATATTTGGAATGGTTGCGAATAGTTCTAGATTTGGAATTGTTGCAAATAGTTCTAGATTTGGAATTGTTCGAGAATAAGGAAAATATATATTAAATTTGAAATGGTTCCAAGGCAAAAATTTCTTACCCTAATTATTATTACATTTGGAATGGTTCCAAAAGAAAAATGTTAAAATTTAATTTTAATTTGGAATCCTTCGAAAAAAAAGAATTTATTACATTTGGAAATTTGGAAGAGTTACATAACCGACCGATCTTAAAATTTAATACTATTCAATTTAGAATGGTTCCAAAAAGAAAAAAAAGACAGATATATATGTCTTGAATTTAAATTATTATAATTTAATCCAATTTCAATTTCTAGGATATACCAAATATGCCTGTCAATTTTGCTTTGTTTTTTTAATTTAATTATGCATAGGATATGGTTTTAAATTAATTGATTGAATGCATAAAGTATGTCATTTAGGCTAAAATCCAATCCTAGGTTAAGCATAATCATGCATTTTATTTATTTTTTAATATAAATGTTATATTTGGAAAATTTTGATTAGATTGATGATTTCCTACTAAGCATGTATTTTTCATATACATTTTAGTATAATTGTTATACTTGAAAATAAATTGGAAAATTAAATTAGGATATTTATTTCTTAAATTGAAGGCATGATAATTAAATTAAGATATTTATTTCTTAAATTGAAGGCATAATCTATTAAATTTGATTTTAAAGGGTTTAAAATGTTAGAATTTTAAGATTATTCCATAAGTGAATTAGTTTTTTAATAGGATTAAAAACCGTTTAATTCACCGATGTTCATTGATGTAGTAATTAATAGTTAATTAAAGATTAATGAATTTGAAGTAAAAATTGACTATAAGGGAACTCTGTCTAAGGAAGGTTCTGGCTAGGCTAAGGTGAGGTACTTAAGCTGACAGAAATTGAACACCTCTACCTGAGAACTAAGCCGGAGTTGAATTAGTCAAATTTTATTTAATTTCATTAAGCAGGCTCATAATGTGATTAGTTTTAAATAGTTTAAAAACTTAGTAATTCACATTAAAACAATCCAACCAACATAAGGGTTATGAAAGGGTAGATTGGAAACTTAGATAAATGAGATTAGCCTATTTGTCTGAGTAATAGAAAACTCTCTCAAAATACTTAGTGGGAGAAGGACGTTTGTCAAGATATCAAGATATTAAGGACACATGTCAAGATATCCTACGTTCTCTATCGATTCATGCGGGGCCTCGTGGCGACATTTGGACCGTCCCCCTACGGAAGGTGTTTACATGAGTCAATACCAAGCTGAATATCTTGAGAAAGTATTTATAGTAAATGGGAGAAGGAAACGTGTCAACATATCCTATGGTCTCCATCATCGGTTCATAACGTGAGATCCATGCGGGGCATCAGGGTGAACTCTTGAAAATGATAAGATAGTAATTTTATTTCCAATACTTGACCTACCATACGACGACACTTGTTGGGATAAAATTACAAGATCTAAAATGGTGGGTAACATTTACGAAGAGATCATTAAGGTTGTTAATGATGCTCTTGACCGAACTAATGGTAACTAAATATTATAAGAATAAGAGTTATTCTGGTATAATGTTTGGTTGAGATTGTCTCTTTTACAGAAGGAACACTTGACCTACCCTACATTTGTTCTAAATCACTAAGTACCATTGCATTAGAAATGGTTTATAGGGTTCATTTTATAAAATTGTTTGTTTTCTAAGCTGAAATTGAATGGATAGTTGATTGTTTGTAATTAAATAATATTTTATATATTTCAAATATTATGTTCAAATTCTCTCTGAGATTGAGAAAATTTTAATACTTGAAAAAAATAATATTAGTACTATATGATGGTAATATATGATTTTTTTTTTTTTTTTTTGTTGTCTTTATTGAGAAATGTTCTCAAGACCTATTGTCAATGTGAATCGAATTATTCGAAGAGCATATGATTGGTGAATCAAAGGTGATGAGAAAGCTTTGTTCATGTCTTCTAGTTGACATGTTGGATGTCATGACTAGAAGATAAGAAAATGAGAAAAACACGTGAGATGTTTAAGTCAATAAAAGCTAAATTCAGATAGTTATCTAAATGATTTGGAAATTCAGTATTACAAAAATTCAAGAAAAATCTTATGACTAAAGCTATGATAGGAAATAGTTTCTAATCAGCTAGGAGAGAGAAATTTTCAAAATTACTCGGTGGAAAGAAAAATCTAAATGATAGTAAATTTGATTTACTAGATTTTTCGTGGAAAGAAAAATCTAAATGATAGTAAATTTGATTTACTAGATTTTTGGTGGAGACTAAGTAACACCACTAGATAGTTTATAAAAGATCTACTATCAAGATTTGTTCTTCATTACATTTATATGTAATTCTTGAAAAATACTTGATGAGGTAGAATAGATTCTACTAATTGACATCAGAAAATTAATATCAGTGGGTGTAGTGGAAGACATTGAGATGTCGTTAAGTAAAAATTGTTACTAAATGCTGAATATGGTGTTTTTAATAACCACGAGAGAAATTCAATTTCTCAAACTTTAGTTCATATAGTATGAATTACTTTTAAATATTAAAGTTTATATTTTTAAAATTGTTTGAAAATATGTTCGGCTCAAATTAAGTACAATTAGTATGTGTTATGCTACGAAACATTGAGATATTCATGATTAGAGAATCAAGAATAAAAAGACAAATTGTTTTCTCCAAAAGATGATATTTGTCTTTACCAGTTAATTTGATTACTATCAAATTGAATACAATGAAAAGACTAGTAAAAGTTAATTCTGTAAACGTTGGAGTTAATTATTTACATGTCTATAGATCTCGCTTTTTATGCCGGACAATCATTAAGCTTTTATTGAATAAGGCTGCAAGACAAAAGAATGTTTTGGGCTTATGCAATGCAAAAGTCAAATAATATTGTTAATATTTTATTAATCTGATCGATGATTATTCAATATATAAGTATCCTTATCAAATTTAACTTACTCTATTTTCTTGAAAAGTTCAAGAAAAATGAGACTAAAGTTAAATCCATTTTGGTAAATCTATCAAGACACTATGATCTGATCATAATGAATAGTACGTGTAAAGACCCAAAATTTTCTACTTAATTTAAGGTCGATATTGTATACATACCATAAACATTGAATGCAGAAGACTTCATTTAAATTCCATAAAACATAACCTTTAACTTAAAACACAGCCATGAACTTACGTGTTTCGAGAACATCTTTAAAACGATACAACAAAAGACCCGAAATAAAATAAATAAGCGTTAAATTTAAAACATTCTATTCTAGCCTAAGTCTAAGAAAATAAATACCACTATCCTATGCATGTACCATGATCTCGAGTTGCGATGCCGTCGTCAGCCGTAGAGGAATGTCTTGCCTTAACCTGAAAAAATGTAGTAGCACATGGCTTGAGTATTTAAAGAAATACTCAGTAAGTGACCCCACTATTGTGGTTAAATGCAACAATCACATGCAATGAAATGATGGAACCTAGCTTTCGTTTCGTTTCGTTTTCCCTACTGGTGCTGTCCTAACGGGTAATCGTGGATGTGTACCATATACTCTACACACCGCCCATATGTGCGAGTATGGGCTCACCAGCTAGTTCACACACTGCTGCCCACTTTCCTTATCCGGTGGGCATACTCTAGGAGCCCCTTATGCCGGGACCCGTTAGAGCTGGTAACCATCACGGCAGCGCTATGCAAAGCATAACGATCGTTGTCCTACTATTGGATGTACGCGTCCGTACCCTCGTGATGGGATAGGGGTATCCCCACAGATGCATGAACACACATAATGCATGAGGTCCCCACTACTTCTCCAATTTCATTATCCTTTAATACAACCCCGCTAACATTAAGTACATATCATATCATTTTTAATATCGTTTCAGATATCGTTCATCATTCATATCATATCGTTTCTCATTCTTCCGTTCTCAAATCATACATAATTCTAACGGGGTTATATTTCATGTCATTTATCGTAATTTCATGTCATTCATATCATGCTATATACACACAATTTAAGAGACCTAACATAACGTTCTATGCTTTTAACATAACATTTCATCTTATACACATCATACCATGACATATTGCATCACAATGTATCATATCATAAACAAGTAATAACGTAAACACTTCATAGTCATATCATTCTCTAACTTATCATAGCATTAACGTTCTTATACCTATCACAGACATATCATTACGTGAACGTACCTTAGTCATATCATCACAAGAACTTAACCTAACGCTATCGTTCTATCAATCTATCACAAACCTATCCCTTTCTACCCATAACCTAACCGTATTCTTCCATCAATCTCTCTGATCCATATCACTCCAGTATGTAACCTAACATTAACGTTTCGTTAACGTATTTTACTCCTATCGTTACATTTCGTTTTGTGCATCCTTCTTGTATCCTATCTCAAACATATCCTTGAACACATCGTACAGTAACTATTATCATACAATTCACATATTATAACATATACATAACATATAGGAAGCATATCGATCCACAAACGATTCACACATATCAATATATATGACACGTGCAGAACCACAGGGCACGTGTCAACATCAAAATATAACCATGCCGATAGTAAGGTCACTTACCTGGCTAGCTTAAGTCGTTGTCACGAATATATCTTTCATTAAAGTTCGATTCCGTCCTTTGAAATCCGAGTCAACCTTATTGATCAGATCTATCTTCACGTAAATCTCCAGTAAATCTCAACTAGGTAAATGTCATTTTTTTTTCTGAAGTAAATCTGACAATTATTGTTTTTCTTTTTGTTTTTTTGAGTAACTGTTACTTTCTAGCATATGGATGGGTTGAAGAGAGATAATTGTGGGAACAGATGAGAGGTTAGTGGAGAGAAGTGGGGGAAAAGTTGTATTATTATTATTATTATTTTTTAATTAATTAATTTATTTATTTATTTATTTATTATTATTATTATTTTAACTCTTTGTATAATTATTTTTATTTCTTTATTTCTTTATTTATTTTTGGGCTATTACATTATATCTCTTTAAGAGAAACTTTCATCCCCGAAAGTGGTTTAATCTTGGAATAACTCGGGTCCTTATTCTAAGAGTTGTTAAGTCTTCAGTTACCACTAAGTAAAAATTCTTAACAAGTATACCCTAATCCGTATGAGTCATAGCATTTATTTGCATGCATAAAACTTTCATAAGTCTATCACTTTGTATTCATAAAATCTTTGATTCCTTATAAGGTGTCGGGTCAGATAGTTAGGTATTTTAAATCTTAATTCATACTCCAAAAGGGTCTTTTGGTCATTTACCCCCAAATCTTGATTTAATTCTTCAACATATTCCAATGGTTTTCTAACTTTGTGTAATCCCTTTACACCATGATATAAAGCTCTTCATCAAATTTCATGTCATTTAGAGGTCACTTTGGTCAT
Source organism: Cucurbita pepo subsp. pepo (assembly GCF_057944985.1). Classification (NCBI taxonomy): domain Eukaryota; kingdom Viridiplantae; phylum Streptophyta; class Magnoliopsida; order Cucurbitales; family Cucurbitaceae; genus Cucurbita; species Cucurbita pepo. Next base: position 76,248 of record NW_028257910.1, on the reverse strand, counting down.
AAACTAGTGATACGTAATTATAGGGGCATTTTAATCATTTTACACCTACACTTGGTTTAGCCCGTTATCATAACCTAATGGTCACCAAATTTCGTACATAACCATCCAATCCATACTGAGTCTTCTTCTAAAATTTCATAGACAACATAATTCATCTAAGGTTTGTGGCTAGGCACTTCATTGAAATAAATATTCATGTGTACAATAAGGTTGGAAAACTTACATAGTTATTCACTTTTTTATTTTTTATTTTTTTACCATGATTCTATCTACTAGATCAATAGTTTTACTAATTTCTGATTCACATTGTTCTCCAAATCATATTTTCTACCCTTAGCTAAAGGTTAACTTATTGACTTGTTTGTCTGTACATCCTCAAAATCTCATTTTAAAATACGGGATCTCCGCCTACACAAGAAAATTGTTGGTAAAACTCCAAAATGACACTTTCTTTTGAACTAAATTCTTCCCTCTCCTTATCATTAAAGAAAGACAACAAAAATTTTCAGGGTAAAAACCTTCTCGAGAATTTCTCTTAAGATTCGAACCCATAGCTGATGATAGAACTAGAATAGATATTTTTTGTTTCCTACTCACACGCACTCATAACTTTGTTTCTCGATCAATCTCTAATTCTAATCTTCCTCCCCAATCAAATATTATGGTGCCGATATAGATCAAAATTTTGTTATAGTCCAATTCTAGCCGGTAATAGATACCAGGGCTTTGCAATATTTGACTGATCACGATTCTATATAGTTCATTTACTATAGAAGTTCCAGGGAATTCATTAGAGGAATGTTTTCAATTAAAATGGTTCGTTCTCTATATTTTTAATAATTAAAAAAAGAAAAAAAGAATTGTTTTCCTTTCCTCATTATTGTTTGTATTTGTATTGTTTGTAAGTGTCCACTTGATTTGGTTCCTCATTAAGGTCTCATCTCTATAGATGAATTCCATACACAAATTTGCCTATTTCCCCGCAAAATCAAGAAATTTGTAATATTTCTTCTCTTGGGCTCCCTACCTCAATTCTATTAAATTTTTGGAGTCAAAATCATGACATGAAACTGGTTAAAAAAACTCCACCCTAACCCAATGCAAATTGAATGCACTAGAAATCATATGGATCTATAAACGACTTACCGTATTTGATTTGTGGTCAAGCTAGAGTTTGAGAATTTGGTAACTTTCATTGGAAACGATGTCAAATAGGCTTTTCTCTTGGTATACCTTATCTAGTATAGCCCAAAACTAATATTCCTATAACCATAACGGAAAGACATCACAACCCTTTCAACGCCTTTGTAATATCAAGAATGGACTTAACAAAATTCTCTTCTAAAAATTGGTATTATATAAGCATGGTGGATATCCTCAGATGCCATAAAACTTGGGATACTTAAAAATCAAATTTAAAATGACCGTCTTGAAACTTTAACTATTAATACCTTTTAACCAAGTTCACATTGCAAGGAAAAATTGATTGGTAATTTTCTACAACAATTCTAAGGAGGATTACCACAAAACTTCTAGTTGATTTAGAGACAATGTCTCACTCTAATACTCGTGTATCCCCCACGCAAGTTCATCTTAAATCATGGTTTCTTAAATTTAGGTACCTTGACAATCTCGTAGTCCATATACCTCTAAAATTTTGACCAGATCGTAATGCCTCATCCAAACTGTGGCTCGATACTTTTAAATCATCTCACAACTTCCATAATTGCGGTTGTATTACTTTTTTTTTTTTTTTAATTTTCAACTCGTATTAAGGCAGGAAAGTTTTTTTCTACATCTCATTACTTCCAAAGCTCATCTTCCATTAAAGGCAGTTATGTCATTTACCAATCAATTTAAGTATACATGTTTTAAACTTTTATGGTCTTTAACTCAATTTTTTTTCTTACTGATACTTTAATTTCATCTTTACTTATAAAATTTTCTTTCAGACACTACTACTTTTAATGTTTATAGTATACTATAGCATATTGACATCTATCAAGCTTCTTAGGTCATTTTATTTTATCTGAAACTACTTACTCTTCAGTATACATTGGTACAGTCCTTCCCATCTCTATTGTAACGACCCTAAATTTCCACATAATCAGAGTCGCTACTAACGTCTCATGCTCATCTATAATGCGGAAATATAACTCTTACATGAACATAGTTGATAACGTAAACTTCAAAAAAAACGTTTAAAACAACTCCTTCTCTGGAAAACACAACCATGGTCTTACGTGTTTAAATATGAAATACTGAAATTTAGAGAAAACAAAAAGAAATACAAAATAATTTAAAACAATGAAATGCAAAACAACCTATTCTAACTTAAGACTAGAAATTTAAATATGAATCTACCCTATGCACATGCCACAGTCTCTGCTCACGATGGCGCCGTCCTCCGTACAAGTGCGCCTTGCCCTTTACCTGAAAAATGATGTGGCACACGGCCTGAGTATTTCAAAGAATACTCAGTAAGTGGCCCCACTATAGGGGCTATGCAAATGCAAACACATGCAATCATGATTTAAGGACCTATCTCTAATCATCTTAGGGGTGGCCTCCAGTCTCGGACAAATTGGATGTGTAGTACTTCCCTACACACGACTCAAACGTGTGAGTGTGAATCCCCAGGGCGCTCGCACATCCCCTGGACCCTCTGGTCAAGCTAATCTGTAGCGACGTCTGGAGGTCAGCGGAACCCCATAGTGTCATGCACCTCATGAACACCCTCATATGTGTGCTTTCGCACCTGTGCGCATACGCGCTCATCATACGGTGCGCGTCCGCACTCATCATCTCTAGGGGAAGTAGCCCTATGCTTATGAACATACAATATGCATGAGGTCCCTCTAAATCCATCATAATGTCTCTTCTGACATAACCCTCTAGTTTCATCTCTTTGTTAATCTAGGTAACAGATACTCGTGGATATTTATATTAATATCATTTTTACGCTCTTAGGGTTGTGTCCTATGTCGATATAACGACATGATGCAATATGGCACTTATCATCATATAGCATGCTCAATATGGAAAACGTCATCATATTAAGGTAAACATCACGCAATCATCATACTCATCATATTGCCACAAAGTACATCAAAAATATCAAGTACGACATAGTTCATACATCATCGTAACTCATACAATTTTTTAGCCTATCCTATAGTAAGACCACTTACCTGGTTAGCTTATACGGATGTCACCAATTTATCCTTAATGAAAGTTCGATTTTCCCCTTTGTATCCAAGCCAACCTATATGAATCCATAGCATCAATTTCATGTTCAATTCTCTAACTCTTACAATGGTTCATGTGCTAAACTTCATGCGAGCATTAAAGACTTTGCATGGATAAAGTCTTGGAACGTTATAATATACTTCTAAATATATATACATATTATATATATATTCTATTTATATTAAGATTTCATTTTCTATTTTTTATTTCGAGTGACTGCTTTCTTGTCTTCTGATATTCTTCCTATACTCTGTTTTTTCTCAAAATATATTATTGACCAATTTTTTAATCATTCTTATTAATCATATTATTGGTCAATCCCATCGATTCTTAATCCCAACTCTTCCCTTTTGTTTTTCAGTCCTGCTCTCTTTATTATTATTTTTTGTACTCCCTCTTTTAGCTCTTTATTTATTTATTTATTTATTCTCTGCATTTCTTCTCTCTTTCCTTCTGATTTTGTCTCTTTATTTTTTTTTTTTCTTTTGTCTGCATTTATTCATGTCTCTCCTTCCTTTTGATTTTGTTTACCGTATTTGGCCTCCCCTCTCTCTATATATATATATATTTTTTTTTTTTCTCTTTTCTTTCGGATTTTGTTAACAATACTCTGGCCTCTCTCCAGCTCTGTGTCTTTTTACTGTATTCTAATTAATTTTTCTCTCCAAATCTTCCCTTTCTCTGGTTTTCCCTTTTTTTTTTCTTCCTTTTAATTCTTTTATCATTCAAATGGACAGATATCACATATAAATTCTTCTTTCCAAATCTTTCATTTCTTATTTACTTGTTAATTTTTTTAAACCAAATCTTTTCTTTCCTCTGTTATGTATGTACTTCTGTCTTCCATTTTTTTCTCTCTTCCATTTTTTTTCTCTCTGTTCTGTATATATATTTTTTTTATTCTATTGACAGATATTAGCCTCGACAAAAATCTAAATAGATGGGCAGTGAAAAGAGATCTGATTTTGAATAATTAGACAAAGGAAAGGAAATGATAGGATTAAATGAAAAAGAGATCTGAAATATGACTTCCCTTAATGAGAAACAAGATCTCTCTCCAATAATTAAATCTACAGCTCTGTCTTAAATCTGTTGTTGGTATTTTTTTCTTTTTCTTTTTTTTTTATGGTAGGAACCACCCATGAATCCTGTATTCTGATTTGGGAATCTGGTTGTTGGTATTTTTTTCTTTTTCTTGTTTTTATGGTAGGAACCACCATGAATCCTGTATTCTGATTTGGGATTTTGACTGAGTTGGTTGAAGAGAGACACTTGAGAGAGGAAGGGTCAGTGGAGAGTAGTTTAGGGAAAATATTATTTTAATTATTTAATTATTATTATTATTATTATTATTATTCTTTTTTTTTGGGTCGTTACATCTATGGTCGTAAGACTATGTAGTTTATCTATGTTGAAGACGTCTAACTAAAACATATGATCTTGCTTAGCAAAATCATTTTCACGTATACACTAACATTTAGTAGCTTACTAAAACTATAGCTACTCATTCACATGAACAATCTCAGTAAATCTAAACATCATCAATACAACAATTTACATTCACATTCTATGCAAGGTAAAACTCAATACAACAATTTACATTCACATTCTATGCAAGGTAAAACATAACATATTCCACATTCTAATAAATATAGAATTAAGCCAACAATAATGGAGTAAATTATAATACAATCAATGGTGTAAAAGTCCAATTATGAGTTATAATTTATAATGACAAAGCAATAACAACATACACAATCAACGACATTTCATTTTCTTTTTATCTTAAGCAAGACATACCTAACGGAGACGGGGCATCAACGGTGGGACCATGGAACATACCAAGCCTACATCGTAGGCTAGTCTACAAGATCTATAACCTAGGGCTCTGATACCAACTGTAACGACCCAAAATTTTCTACTTAGTTTAAGGTCGCTATTGTATACGTACCATAAACATTGAATGCGGAAGACTTCATTTAAATTGCATAAAACATAACCTTTAACTTAAAACACAGCCATGGACTTACTTGTTTCGAAAACATCTTTAAAACGACACAACAAAAGACCTGAAATAAAATAAATAAGCGTTTAAGTTTAAAACATCTTATTCTAACCTAAGTCTAAGAAAATAAATACCACTATCCTATGCATGTGCCATGATCTCGAGTTGCGATGCCGTCGTCAGCCGTAGAGGAATGCCTTGCCTTAACCTGAAAAATGTAGTAGCACATGGCTTGAGTATTTAAAGAAATACTCAGTAAGTGACCCCACTATTGGGGTTAAATGCAACAATCACATGCAATGAAATGATGGAACCTAGCTTTCGTTTCATTTCGTTTTCCCTACGGTGCTGTCCTAACGGGTAATCGTGGATGTATACCATATACTCTACACACAGCCCATATCTGCGAGTATGGGCTCACCAGCTAGTTCGCACACCGCTGGGCCACTTTCCTTATCCGGTGGGTATACTCTAGGAGACCTTTATACCGGGATCCATTAGAACTAGTAACCGTCACGGCAACCCTATGCAAAGCATAACGATCGTTGTCCTACCATTGGATGTACGCGTCCGTACCCTCGTGATGGGATAGGGGTATCCCCCAAGATGCATGAACACACATAATGCATGAGGTCCCCACTACTTCTACAATTTCATTATCCTTTAATACAACCCCGCTAGATTTAAGTACATATCATATCATTTTTCATATCGTTTCAGATATCGTTCATCTTTCATATCATATCATTTATCATTCTTCCGTTCTCAAATCATACATAATTCTAACGGGGTTATATTTCATGTCGTTTATCATAGTTTCATGTCATTCATATCATGCTATATACACACAATTTAAGAGACCTAACATAACGTTCTATGCTTTTAACATAACATTTCATCATATACACATCATACCATGACATATTGCATCACAATGTATCATATCATAAACAAGTAATAACGTAAACACTTTATAGTCATATCATTCTCTAACTTATCATAGCCATAACGTTCTTATACCTATCACAGACATATCATTACGTGAACGTACTTTAGTCATATCATCACAAGAACTTAACCTAACGCTATCATTCTATCAATCTATCACAAACCTATCCCTTTCTACCCATAACCTAACCGTATTCTTCCATCAATCTCTCTTATCCATATCACTCCGGTATGTAACCTAACCTTAACGTTTCGTGAACGTATTTTACTCCTATCGTTACATTTCGTTTTGTGCATCCTTCTTGTATCCTATCTCAAACATATCCTAGAACACATCGTACAGTAACTATTATCATACAATTCACAAATTATAACATATACATAACATATAGGAAGCATATCGATCCACAGACGATTTACACATATCAATATATATGATAAGTGCAGAACCACAGGGCACGTGTCAATATCAAAATATAACCATGCCGATACTAAGGTCCCTTACCTGGCTAGCTTAAGTCGTTGTCACGAATATATCTTTAATTAATGTTCGATTCCATCCTTTGAAATCCGAGTCAACCTTATTGATCAGATCTATCTTCACGTAAATTTTCAATGAATCTCAACTGGGTAAAGGTCATTCACTTCTTTTTTTTTTTTTCTCAAGTAAATCTTACAATTATTGTTTTTCTTTCTGTTTTTGTAGTAACTGTTACTTTCTTGCATAAGGATGGGTTGAGGAGAGATAATTGTGGGAAGGGATGAGAGGTTCGTGGAGAGGAGTGGGGAAAAGTTTTTTTATTATTTTTTTATTTTTTTATTTTTTTATTTTTTTTATTATTATTATTTTAACTATTTGTATAATCATTTTTATTTGTTTATTTGTTTATTTATTTTTGGGCCACTACTGTAACGCCCCGTTAGGTTTAATATATATTAAATCAAAATACTTAATAGCATGGCGATACATTTATACGAAACTTCTACCCCGAGCACATGCAATGGAGCCGTAGACAGTCAAGTAAAATCCAATCCACGAAATAATTTGATCTATGGATAGCATCGTTGTGGTAAAGGTCGTAATGCCAGAGGAATCATTACCGCAGGGCATAGAGGGGGAGGTCATAAGCGTCTATACCGTAAAATTGATTTTCGACGGACTGAAAAAGATATATATGGTAGAATCGTAACCATAGAATAGGACCCTAATCGAAATGTATATATATATATATATATTAAAATAAAAATAACAAAATAAAGTAGAAAAAAAAAACTGACAACCTCTCCTTAATCTCTCCCCCTCTAAAATACCTCCCTCGTCCAGTATCAAAAATCCAGCCAACAAAATAGAAACAGAAAGATAATGGAGAGATGGTTAGACTAATGGAGAGATACAGAAGGAAGGTGGAGAGATGGTAGGAAGATAAAGGAAGAGAGATGGTAGAAAGATAAAGGAAGAGAGATGGTAGGAAGATAAAGGAAGAGAGATGTCATATGAAAAAAAGTTAGTAGTCGTATCTACCTTTTCTCTTTTCTTTTTTATGAATGATATTAGAAATTATTTAGATCTGAGTTAGAAATTTAGAAATTATCTGTTGGAATGATCTGAATTAGAAATTATTGGAATGATTTGAATTAAAATTGGTCAGAAAAAAAATAGATAGAAAAGAAAGAGAGAAATACAGAACAGGAAGATCTGGAAAACATATTCAAATAAATAAAAAAAAAAAAAAAAGGAAGATTTTGAAACGGGATGAAAAGAGAGAGAGAAAAAAGAGAAAGACTGATAAAGAGAGGAAGATTGAGAAAACATATCAAATAAAAAAAAAAACAATACATGGAAAGAGAGGAAGATTGAATTTGGAAATAGTAAAGCCAAACAAAATCTGGAATAGAATTAAACACAATACATGGAAAGAGAGGAAGATTGAATTTGGAAATAGTAAAGCAAAACAAAATCTGGAATAGAATTAAATGGCTGAACAAAATTAAACTATAGAGAATTAAACGATTTAGACATGGGAGCAGAGAACTCCTGGTAAGAAACTGCTTAAAAGAATTATAGAATTAAACTACGGGGAAGAATCGGATTAAAAGAAGGATTAAAAGAATTAGATTTAAATTTCTTAAAATAATTAGATATGGAGGTAGAATTGAACTGCTTAGAAAAAGAAGTAAGGTAAAAGAAAAGAAAAAAATCAAAAAAAACAAAACCAAAGGGAAGATATTATGAGAGAAAAGAAAATTAGAATCGTTTGAAATTGGAAGTACAAAGATGGCAAGTATTGTAAATCAAATTAAAATATAACATAGAAGAGAAATAAAGTGAGAGAAGGAAAATGGAAGATATATATGTATCTATAGCATATAACATTAAAGGTTGAATTAACTAAGTCGCTTGAAATATTAATAATATTGACATATTTTTAATTTAAGTTTTAAGTTTTATTATCCTATATAATTTAGAAACAATGAAAACATGAAAACATTGAACTCGATTTTTATTGAGGCCGTTTAGAGCCGTATTTCACACTATTAGTTGGATTATTAATTAAAATGTGAAATACTAACAAAAGGTGACGAACGATGCGATAGGAAACAAACCTTGGCAACATTTGGTGCAGTTCTTGAGGAACGGGAGCTTACGTTAAATAAATTAGGGAATACTTCGGCTAAGGCCAACCAGGTAAGTGGCCTTACTATAGGATAGACTAAAAATTGTATGAGTTACGATGATGTATGAACTATGTCGTACGATGCGGTATATGAGTTATGATGATGTGCGGGTTACGATACTTGATGATGTTCTCAGTATATATATATTTTGATGAATGTCGTACTTGATATGTTTGATGCACTTTGTGGCAATATGATGAGTATGATGATTGCGTGACATTTACCTTAATATAATGATGTTTTCCATATTGAGCATGCTATATGATGATGAGTGCCATATTGCATCATGTCATTAGATCGACATAGGACACAACCCTAAGAGCGTGAAAATGATATTAATATAAATATCCACGAGTATGTGTTACCTAGAGTAACAAAGAGATGAGATTAGAGGGTTGTGTCAGAAGAGACATTATGATGGATTTAGAGGGACCTCATGCATATTGTATGTTCATAAGCATAGGGCTACTTCCCCTAGAGATGATGAGTGCGGACGCGCACCGTATGATGAGAGCGAATGCACACAGGTGCGAAAGCACACAGATGAGGGTGTTCATGAGGTTCATGACACTATGGGGTTCCGCTGACCTCCGGATGTTGCTGCAGATTAGCTTGACCAGAGGGTCCAGGGGGTGTGCGAGCGCCCTGGGGATTCATACTCGCACGTGTGAGTCGTGTGTAGGGAAGTACTACACATCCAATTTGTCCGAGACTGGAGGCCACCCCGAAGATGATTAGAGATAGGTTCCTAAATCATGATTGCATGTGTTTGCATTTGCATGGCCCCTATAGTGTGGCCACTTATTGAGTATTCTTTAAAATACTCAGGCCGTGTGCCACATCATTTTTCAGGTAAAGGCAAGGCGCACTTGTACGGAGGACGACGGCACCGCGAGCAGAGACTGTGGCACGTGCATAGGGTAGATTCATATTTAAATTTCTAGTCTTAAGTTAGAATAGGTTGGTTTGCATTTCATTGTTTTAAATTATTTTGTATTTGTTTTTGTTTTCTCTAAATTTCAGTATTTCATATTTAAACACGTAAGACCATGGCTGTGTTTTCCGAAGAAGAAGTTGTTTTAAATGTTTTTTTTTTGAAGTTTACGTTATCAGTTATGTTTATGTAAGAGTTATATTTCCGCATTATAGATGAGCATGAGACGTTAGTAGTGACTCTGAGTATGTGAAAATTTAAGGTCGTTACAATTACAGTACGAGAACATTGTGTACTAAAAGTGTAGGCCACTCGTAAAGAGAAACAAAATAGTCATTTATTTAATTCTAAATAGAGAAACATATTTGTATGACAAATGTAATTTTATAAAGAAGTTCAAATAGAAGGACATACACCTTTAATAAGGTGAGATAGTGTTAATTAGATAGTTCCAAGTGAAGCGGTTAATAGTTAACAAAAGTTGTTAACAATTTAATTTCACTTGAGAGTTGAGTGGATCATAATCAATCCTGATCATTAATTGGATAAGCCTCATCGTAGTTGGAGAATTATGAGATGATTCAATTCTACTAAAATTCAAATTGTCATGTTAGATGACCAATTTGAAGGCTTATTACTCAATAGTTTTGAGGGATGATGATGAAAGATAAATAAGTTAAAATCATAAAATCCAGGGATTTGTAGATGTTCATGATGAGATTAAACTCATAGGATATGAATGGATCTACAGAAGGAAAATTATGTATAGATGAGAAGATACATATCTTCAAAACATGACTCATGACAAATAGTTGAACTTAATAACATGACTCATGACAAAGAGTTGAACTTAATGGGAGAAAGTAACTAGAAGTAGACTTCTCTCATATTTTCATTTAGAGTCTATTATTATTCTGGGATTCATTTTTATATGAAAGATGTTAAATGAATATTTAGAATTCTTTTGTGAAAAGATATAAGGGGATGTATCTACACATATTATTATATGGATTTATTATTAAAGTTTAAAAGCAAAAGGTTTGCTAAAAAGAGTAAAAGTTCATTTTTGAAATGAATTTAACCTATAGATTTTTTAATAGAAGGTTCGATAACCTATGACTTTAAATAAATTGTAATGAGCTTGTTACAAGAAAATTATTGATTAGTGGATTTTCTCAAATTTTATGTTGATGACACATTACTCATTATGATGATCTAATCTCTCAATCTAACATAAATAGACTACCTAACCAATTCCAAATAAATAATTTGGGATAATTCTGTATCTCCTAAAAATAAAGATTTAAGGATAAACGTCAATATTGTCTCATGTATATTATATTGAATAAATTGTTGTCAAATAAATATTTGATGCAAGATGTAATAGCCCAACAATAAATAAAGAAATAAACAAATAAACAAATAAAAATAATTATAAAAATACTTAAATTAATAATAATAATAAATAAATAAATAAATAAATAAATTAATTAATTAATAAATAAAAACCTTTTCCCACTTCTATCCACTGATCTCTCATCACTTCCCACAATTATCTCTCCTCAACCATGCTTACTTTAGAAAATAGTTACTGCAAAAAGAAAAAGAAAAACTTGAGAAAAAAAAAAAAGAATGACCTTTACCCAGTTGAGATTCACCCGAGATTTACTTGAAGATAGATCTTATCCTATTTTTTTTAGAAATCACAACCAATTATAGTTAGATCTTCATTGAATTATTAGAATCATCTAGCTTCGAGTTAGAAACTAAATGTCAATCATTTATACTATTCTAGTCAATCACGTCAGATTCCTAATATTAGATTAAATTTTTATCATTTATACTATTCGAGTCAATCACGTCAGATTAGTAATATTAGATTAAATTTTTATCATTTATACTATTCTAGTCAATCACGTCAGATTAGTAATATTACATTAAATTTTTATCAGTAGCTAAATGAATAGATTAAAGATAGAATGACCAAGAAGGATGCACAAAACAAAATGTAACGATAGGAGTAAAATACGTTCACGAAACGTTAAGGTTAGGTTACATACCGGAGTGATATGGATAAGAGAGATTGATGGAAGAATACGGTTAGGTTACGGGTAGAAAGGGATAGGTTTGTGATAGATTGATAGAACGATAGCGTTAGGTTATGTTCTTGTGATGATATGACTAAAGTGCGTTCACGTAATGATATGTCTGTGATAGGTATAAGAATGATAAGGGATAGGTATAAGAACGTTAGCTTACATACCGGAGTGATATGGATAAGAGAGATTGATGGAAGAATACGGTTAGGTTACGGGTAGAAAGGGATAGGTTTGTGATAGATTGATAGAACGATAGCGTTAGGTTAAGTTCTTGTGATGATATGACTAAAGTACGTTCACGTAATGATATGTCTGTGATAGGTATAAGAACGTTAAGGCTATGATAAGTTGGAGAAAGATATGACTATGAAGTATTTACGTTATTACTTGTTTATGATATGCTACATTGTGATGCAATATGTAAGGCCCACATTTTGGGCCCACGACAAAATAAATAAATAAATAAACCTAAGGTTCAGTAGGAGGAAAACCCATTACCCTAGCCGCCACCTGCCCGCTCTTTTCTTCTTTTTTTTGTTTCACGTTTCTCCCTTTAGCCACGGCCCCGCAACCGATTGCTTCCACACCATTCTGCGCCCCTTCTCATATTAGACAACATCCGCCCAACACCACATCGCCGCCGCAAGGCAACGACATCGTCGTTGCCAAAACCGACCTCAAGAGGGTTAGACGTAGCAAAGGTTCAACGCCTGCGAAGGAGGAAGGCTCGATTCGAGGGGAATCGAATCGTCGTTGGTTAGGAAACGCCAAGAACGCAGCTTCTCAGGTAAGGGACTCGCCTGTTGAAAATAAATGTTTTGTTTTTTTTGAAAATGGGTCGAATGGAATCGTCTATAGGCTAGGTGCGGGGTAACCCGTTGCCGGGAACAATCTGATCTTTGTGTGTAATGTTATGCAACCTGGTTGACATGTATCCTGATTGCTATGTATTCTGATTGTCCTATGTTCTGATTGGCGTATGTTTTGATTGTCGTATGTTCTGATTGCTGCATATTCTGATGGTTGCGTATTCAAATGGTTGTGTATTCGGATCGTAGGGTAATGTGGTTAGGTTGGGCAGTCGACGATATGTGTCTATTGGCGACATAATGGGCTTGTAGGTAGACATGAGTAAGGGTTGTGGTAATAGTTACTTGCTGTGTGTTTCGGGTAACTAGCCACCACTAGTCACCTTTGGGGTGATTACAAAAAAAAGGACTGTCCAGTAATGGTTACACGCTGTGTGTATCTGGTAACCAGCCGTTGATAGTCAATGGGAGGAAATAAGGAGGTGAGGTCCTCGTGGAAATGGTTACACGCTGTGTGTATCGGGTAACCAGTCGTTGATAGTCAATGGGAGGAAATAAGGAGGTGAGGTCCTCGTGATAATGGTTACACGCTGTGTGTTTCGGGTAACCAACTAGGAGTATCCTCTTTAAGGATTGAAAGTGGTGGTGGCAATAATCACCTGCTGCGTGTTTTGGCTAATCGCCTTATGACGATTCATATCTTGACCCCCAATAGGGGAGTTCCTTATTGAGTATTTTTATACTCACCCTGTTTTTTTTTAAATGATTTTTCAGGCGAAGCTGTGGCACGGAGGTGACGAGTAGGATGCCAAAGTCAGTCATGGGGCGATTCAAGAATGTTTATGTTTTTGTTTGTAGTCCCATTTTTGTGGGAGAGACGTTTCTACTCTTTTGTAATAATTTAAACTATGATGTGGACACCTAGTTTGTGGGAGCTAGGCGGCCAACATCTGCCTTTCTTTGATTTAAATTTCCTCCTTGTTTTAAATAGTTTTAGGCTGCATTGTTTTGCTCGATTTTAAAGGGGTACCCCGCACGTGATTTTTAATAAAATTCTGCATGATTTTCATCCTTTTTCCAAATAAATTGCATTTCCTTTCATAATGACCCTGACCGCTACCGTCAGGATAAGTCAGGTCGTTACGGTTGGTATCAGAGCCAAGTTATAGGATTCTGTAGACTGCTTACATCGTAAGCCAAAGAGTCGCCCATGACTGAACGGCAAACCTCGTCACTTCCAGGTACGCTTGGCCATAAAATATGTATTGTCAAAAAAACTGAAATTACATTGGTTATCCTAATGATTTTTGTGCGCTTGTCAATCAAAATTAATGGATAATGCATGTTGCCTAATGGATGCATATGAATTGTCAAGTAGTGATATTTGATTGATTATCATGTGTGGCTTTGCATACTTGTCAGGCATGAACTAGTGTAGAATACAAGGAACAAAAAAAAAAAAAAAAAATTATGCGGTAATTAATTGTGGATTAGGAACGAAACAAGCAAAAGAATGGCTGGCCAAGTAACAAATTGGGGAGGTAAACGTGCTCGAAGCGGGTCGGCAAGGGTACAAGAGGACCCTCTTTGGGGGCCCCACTTCAAGAACAGTCAGTGAATGTGAACCCAAATCCGGAGATAGGAGTTCCCCCATCTGGTCTACCGAGAGCAAACATTGATACTACGGAAGTACCTAATATGACTATGATGATGGGACTGATGCAATCTATGGCACAGACAAATGGGCAGTTGACCCAACTGATCCCGACCTTGGCGCCAAGTGCCAGGCTGACGACCCATCACAACCCGGGAGACGTTGATGCATTACAAGAAAGCAAGTATTTTCGGGCTTTCAAACGTCGGGACCCTGAAGTATTCGAGGGAAAATCCAAGGACCCTGTCGTAGCTGAATTATGGTTGTCGGCTATTGATGAAATTTTTCGACGCATGAGGTATCTGGAGGAATATAGACTGAGTTGCGTGACTTATTTGTTACGTGAAGATGCCAAACTGTGGTGGCATTCAGCCTCCCGGGCGATTGCTGCAGACGAGGACGACATCACCTGGACACAGTTTTGAAAGGTGTTTCTTCGAAAATACTTCAAACCAGTGGTGCAATATAAGAAGCAACGCGAATTCCTAAGCATAGAGCAGGGAGACAGGTCAGTAGAGGAGTATGAGCGAGAGTTCACCCGTCTGTCCCGTTTCGTCCCATTTATGGTCTCAACGGAGGAGCTGAAAGTAGAGTGTTTTGTTATGGGTTTGCTGATATCCGAGGGGTGGTGTCAGCTCACGATCCACTTGACTACGCAACGGCACTCCGACTGGCCGAGACGCTCGATGTTAAGGAATATCCAACAGAAGATGCCCAAACCCACCCAAACACGTCGGGTGACCAGAAGAGAAAGAGAGAGCAGACGTCCCCTACTTCCTCAAAGGTGTCTTGGCACCAGGCTAAGACAAATTTAAACCAAGAGCGCAGACAACCAAAGGCTTGCCCACAGAACACGCCACGTGACAGACCACGTTGCTCGAACTGTGGGAGACGTCACCCAGGACAGTGTCGGTTTAAGAACAGGGTATGCTTCAACTGTCACCAAGAAGGCCACGTTGTCACGCACTGCACCCAAGGGAGAGTAGCTAGTACCAACAGACCCCCTGGTAACCAACTGACCTCAAACCTGAGGCCAGCTCCGCAACAGGGGCGAATGTATGCTACCACTCGTCAGGAGGCAGAAAACTCCAACACTGCAGTCACAGGTACGCTCTTTATTCTTGGGTATTACGCACGGGTCTTATTTGATTCCGGGTCAACCCACTTTTTTATCTCCACTAATCTTGTAAAACACGCAAGGGTAGAAGTTGAACCGCTAGGATACGGGTTGTTTGTGGGTACCCCAGCAGGGGTAAGTATGGAAGCCTTCGAGAGGGTAAAGGACTGTCAGTTGTGTGTGTCAAACCACACGATGGATGTGACGCTGATAGTCCTAGATATGGCCAATTTTGACGTCATCTTAGGGATGGAATGGTTAGCTAAAAACCATGCATCCATCGATTGCTTCAAAAGGGAGGTGGTGTTCAGACCTCCTGGTCAACCAAGCTTCAAGTTCAAGGGGACCAAGGAGGGAACGGTCTCGAGGATGGTCTCGGCATTAAAGGCAAGTAAGATGTTATCTCAGGGTGCTTGGGGGATATTAGCTCATGTGGTGGAATTAGGGCGAACTGAGGCGAGCATTAACTCAGTGCCAGTAGTGAGAGAATTCGTGGACGTGTTCCCATAAGATCTCCCGGGCCTACCCCCAGAGTGTGAGATGGAATTCGAAATTGTACTTGAGCCAGGAACAACCCCTATATCCAGAGCCCCATACAGAATTGCCCCTGCTGAACTGAAGGAACTAAAGTTGCAACTTCAAGAGCTACTAAGCAAAGGCTTTATACGACCAAGTGTGTCTCCTTGGGGAGCCCCAGTGATATTTGTGAAGAAGAAGGACGGCTCTATGCGCTTATGCATGGACTATCGGGAACTTAACAAAGTGACAATTAAAAACAAGTATCCTTTGCCCCGAATCGACGACCTGTTCAACCAGTTGCAAGGAGCAGTTGTGTTCTCAAAGATTGATTAACGGTCAGGCTACCATCAGTTAAGGATTAAGGAGAGTGATATCTCAAAGACAGCCTTTCGCACGAGGTATGGACATTACGAGTTTAGGGTAATGTCGTTTGGCTTGACCAACGCTCCAGCAGCATTTATGGGGCTGATGAACAAAGTGTTTAGGGAGTTTTTAGACAACTTCGTGATCGTCTTCATCGATGATATCCTGGTGTACTCCAAGACTAGGGAACAACACGAGGAACATCTCCGGAAAGTGCTGACCACTCTGAGAACGAACAAGTTGTTTGCAAAGTTCTCCAAGTGTGAATTCTGGGCAGAACAGGTGGGATTTCTTGGGCATGTAGTTTCAAGCATAGGAATCACCGTAGACCCAACAAAGATTGAAGCGGTGACGAATTGGCCTCGCCCGACCACAGTGACGGAAGTACGAAGTTTCCTTGGACTAGCAGGGTATTATCGGCAGTTTGTGCAGGATTTCGCCAAGATCGCCACCCCCCTCACTGAGTTGACCAAGAAAGGAAAGTCGTTCACCTGGAATGATCAGTGTGAGGTTAGTTTCAAAGAACTCAAACAGAGGTTAGTATCTGCCCCGATACTCACTGTACCGTCAGGAGATGGAGGCTTTGTAGTATACAGCGATGCTTCAAAAAGGGGGTTAGGATGTGTCCTCATGCAACGTGGGAAGGTTATTGCCTATGCTTCACGTCAACTAAAAGAATACGAGCGAAACTATCCCACCCACGACCTAGAACTCGCAGCAGTGGTATTTGCATTGAAGATTTGGAGACACTACCTTTATGGAGAAAGGAACCAAATTTTCACTGACCACAAGAGCCTCAAATACTTCTTTACTCAGAAGGAGTTGAACATGAGACAACTCAGGTGGTTGGAGTTGGTTAAAGACTATGACGTGGAGATACTCTATCACCCGGGAAAGGCGAATGTGGTAGCGGATGCGTTGAGCCGAAAATCAGCACACATGTCTGCCCTAATCACTACACAAAAAGCGATCCAGCAGGATCTAGAACGCGCCGGGGTAGCGGTGGCCATGGGGGAGGTCGCCGCTCAATTGGCCCAGTTAACGATACAACCGACCTTGAGGCAACGTCTTATTGATAAATAGCATGGTGATCCGGATTTGGTTGAAAAAAGACGTTTGATAGATGTCAATCAGACAGAGGAGTTTTCATTAACAGCTGATGGGGGGCTCTTGTACCATGGGCGGTTGTGTGTGCCAAATGAAGAAGAACTAAAGGTAGAAATCCTAGCCGAGGCTCACCACTCGCCATTCGCCCTGCATCCTGGCAGTACCAAGATGTATCAGGATTTGAAACGACATTATTGGTGGCAGAATATGAAACGTGATGTGGCCGAGTTCGTGAGCAAGTGTCTGGTTTGTCAACAAGTCAAAGCCCCAAGGCAGAAGCCGGCAGGGCTATTACAACCACTTAGTGTACCTGAATGGAAGTGGGAGAACATCGCCATGGACTTTATCGTGGGATTACCGAGAACGGCCAAAGGCTACACAGTTATATGGGTTGTGGTTGATAGGCTCACAAAGTCAACCCACTTCCTCCCAGGGAAGTCCACTTATTCCGTGGATAAATGGGCTCAGTTGTACTTGAAAGAGGTAACAAGATTGCACGGGGTACCGGTATCCATTGTGTCAGATAGGGATCCCCGTTTCACATCAAAGTTTTGGAAAAGCCTTCAGAAAGCGTTGGGTACACGGCTAGAGTTTAGTACAACATTCCACCCACAGACGGATGGGCAAACTGAACGTTTAAACCAGATTCTGGAGGATATGTTCCGAGCCTGTATGTTGGACTTTACCGGTAGCTGGGACACACACTTGCATCTCATAGAGTTCTCTTATAACAACAGTTATCAAGCGACGTTGGGTATGGCACCTTTCGAGGCCTTATATGGGAAGAGGTGTCGATCCCCATTGTGTTGGGATGAAGTGGGAGAACGCAAGCTGTTGGGCCCCGATTTAGTGCAAGCAACTAATGAGGCTATCAAGAAAATAAGGGCTAGAATGCGTACGGCACAAAGCAGGCAAAAGAGCTATGCAGATGTGAGACGAAGAGATTTGGAATTTGAGGTGGGAGACAAAGTA
Source organism: Cucurbita pepo subsp. pepo (assembly GCF_057944985.1). Taxonomy (NCBI): domain Eukaryota; kingdom Viridiplantae; phylum Streptophyta; class Magnoliopsida; order Cucurbitales; family Cucurbitaceae; genus Cucurbita; species Cucurbita pepo. The sequence continues at coordinate 57,796 of NW_028257910.1, read as the reverse complement.
TTCCTTAAGGTGGCTCCCATGAAATGCGTTTTTAGGTTCGGGCGCAAAGGGAAGTTAAGCCCACGCTTCATTGGATCATTTGAGATCTTGGAGCGAGTGGGACAAGTAGCTTACCGGTTGGCCCTACCACCTATACTCTCAGGAGTTCACAATGTGTTCCATGTATCGATGTTGCGACTATACATATCTGACCCATCACATGTGATAGATTTCAAACCTCTACGGTTGGATGAGAGTTTGAACTACGAGGAGGAACCAGTGCAAATTGTGGATAGAGAAGTGAAAACCTTACGTAATCGAGAGATCGCATTGGTCAAGGTATTATGGCGGAATCACCAACTGGAAGAAGCCACTTGGGAACGAGAGGAGGAAATGATGAGCAGATACCCTGAGCTCTTCAGAGCGGAAAGTAAGTAGTGCAAGCCTTATGTATTTAAGTGAAGCTTTCGAGGACGAAAGGTTCTTTTTGGGGGGATATTGTAAGGCCCACATTTTGGGCCCACGACAAAATAAATAAATAAATAAATAAACCTAGGATTCAGTAGGAGGAAAACCGATTACCCTAGCCGCCACCTGCCCGCTCTTTTCCTTCTTTTTTTTTGTTTCACGTTTCTCCCTTCAGCCACGGCCCCGTAACCGATTTCTTCCACACCATTCCGCGCCCCTTCTCATATTAGACAACATTCGCCCAACACCACATCGCCGCCGCAAGGGAACGACATCGTCGTTGCCAAAACCGACCTCAAGAGGGTTAGACGTAGCAAAGGTTCAACGCCTGCGAAGGAGGAAGGCTCGATTCAAGGGGAATCGGATCGTCGTTGGTTAGGAAACGCCAAGAACGCAGCTTCTCAGGTAAGGGACTCACCTGTTAAAAATAAATGTTTTGTTTTTTTTGAAAATGGGTCGAATGGAATCGTCTATAGGCTAGGTGCTGGGTAACCCATTGCCGGGAACAATCTGATCTTTGTGTGTAATGTTATGCAACCTGGTTGACATGTATCCTGATTGCTATGTATTCTGATTGTCCTATGTTCTGATTGGCGTATGTTTTGATTGTCGTATGTTCTGATTGCCTGCATATTCTGATGGTTGCGTATTCAAATGGTTGTGTATTCGGATCGTAGGGTAATGTGGTTAGGTTGGGCAGTCGACGATATGTGTCTATTGGCGACATAATGGGCTTGTAGGTAGACATGAGTAAGGGTTGTGGTAATAGTTACTTGCTGTGTGTTTCGGGTAACTAGCCACCACTAGTCACCTTTGGGGTGATTACAAAAAAAAGGACTGTCCAGTAATGGTTACACGCTGTGTGTATCTGGTAACCAGCCGTTGATAGTCAATGGGAGGAAATAAGGAGGTGAGGTCCTCGTGGAAATGGTTACACGCTGTGTGTATCGGGTAACCAGTCGTTGATAGTCAATGGGAGGAAATAAGGAGGTGAGGTCCTTATGATAATGGTTACACGCTGTGTGTTTCGGGTAACCAACTAGGAGTATCCTCTTTAAGGATTGAAAGTGGTGGTGGTAATAATCACCTGCTGCATGTTTTGGCTAATCGCCTTATGACGATTCATATCTTGACCCCCAATAGGGGAGTTCCTTATTGAGTATTTTTATACTCACCCTGTTTTTTTTTTAAATGATTTTTCAGGCGAAGCTGTGGCACGGAGGTGACGAGTAGGATGCCAAAGTCAGTCATGGGGCGATTCAAGAATGTTTATGTTTTTGTTTGTAGTCCCATTTTTGTGGGAGAGACGCTTCTACTCTTTTGTAATAATTTAAACTATGATGTGGACGCCTAGTTTGTGGGAGCTAGGTGGCCAACATCAGCCTTTCTTTGATTTAAATTTCCTCCTTGTTTTAAATAGTTTTAGGCGGCATTGTTTTGCTCGATTTTAAAGGGGTACCCCGCATGTGATTTTTAATAAAATTCTGTATGATTTTCATCCTCTTTCCAAATAAATTGCATTTCCTTTCATAATGACCCTGACCGCTACCGTCAGGATAAGTCGGGTCGTTACAGTAGGTATCAGAGCCAAGTTATAGGATTCTGTAGACTGCTTACATCGTAAGCCAAAGAGTCGTCCATGACTGAACGGCAAACCTCATCACTTCCAGGTTCACGTAATGATATGTCTGTGATAGGTATAAGAACGTTAAGGCTATCATAAGTTGGAGAAAGATATGACTATGAAGTGTTTTCGTTATTACTTGTCTATGATATGCTACATTGTGATGCAATATGTCATGGTATGATGTGTATATGATGAAATGTTATGTTAAAAGCATAGAACGTTATGTTAGGTCTCTTAAATTGTGTGTATACAACATGATATGAATGACATGAAATTACGATAAATGACATGAAATATAACCCCGTTAGAGTTATGTATGATTTGAGAACGGAAGAATGAGAAACGATATGATATGAATGATAAACGATATCTGAAACGATATGAAAAATGATATGATATGTACTTAATGCTAGCGGGGTTGTATTAAAGGATAATGAAGTTGTAGAAGTAGTGGGGACCTCATGCATTATGTGTGTTCATGCATCTTGGGGGATACCCCTATCCCATCACGAGGGTACGGACGCGTACATCCAATGGTAGGACAACGATCGTTATGCTTTGCATAGCGCTGCCGTGACGGTTACTAATTCTAACGGGTCCCGGCATAAGGGGCTCCCAGAGTATGTCCACCGGATATGGAAAGTGGCCTAGCAGTGTGCGAATTAGCTGGTGAGCCCATACTCGCACGTATGGGCTGTGTGTAGAGTATATGGTACACGTCCACGATTACCCGTTAGGACAGCACCGTAGGGAAAACGAAACGAAACTAAACAAAAGATAGGTCCCATCGTTTCATTGCATGTGATTGTTGCTTTTAACCCCAATAATGGGGTCACTTACTATGTATTTCTTTAAATACTCAAGTCATGTGCTACTATATTTTTCAGGTTAAGGTAAGGCATTACTGTATGGCTGACGACGGCATCGCAACTCGAGATCATGGCACATGCATAGGACAGTGGTATTTATTTTCTTAGATTTAGGCTAAAATAGGATTGTAATAGCCCAAAAATAAATAAAGAAATAAAGAAATAAAAATAATTATAAAAATAGGTAAAATAATAATAATAAATAAATAAATAAATAAATAAAAATAAAAATAAAAAATAAATAAAAATCTTTCCCCACTCCTCTCCCCTAACGTCTCGTCCCTTCCCACACTTATCTCTCCTCAACCATTCCTACCAAAAAAACAACAATGGTTTGAGGAGAAGTAAAATGGGTTGTGCACATTTAGAGATTTTTGTCAGTTATTACGGTAAAATCTTATCTCAGATTTTCTTTTCTTTTCTAGTTATGTTATAAGAAATTAATTTAGGATCAAATCTTGTTTCATATCTTAACAGTTCCAGTAATAATAACATCCCATATCCATTAGATTTTTGTTAGCATTTTAAGTTATACCAGATAAGGTTATAAAGTTAGATTAATAAAATTTTAGTTGGCAGATCTATAAACTAGAAGATCGTATCCAACCAATCCACTTACAATTGAACTTACAGTTGGCCAGTAATATCTGTTTACACAATTGAAAAACCTACTTACATAATTAAAATAATTACAGAGAGAGAGACAGGGAGATTGAGGAAAGATTTGTTGAACGGGATTTAACAATAAAATAGGAAATATCAAAGGGCAGTGAGCTCCTTCAAATTTTGTCTAACACCAAATATCAGAATTTTAATATGTTGTTCAATGTAAATTAGAGAAATAATTTTATAGAGTTCAAACTTGAAACTAATGCCATGAGCTCATATAGGTTGACTCAGATTTCAAAGAACGGAATCAAACTTTCATTAAAGATATATTTTGTGACAACGACTTAAGCTAGCCAGGTAAGTGACCTTACTATCGGCATGGTTATATTTGATGTTGACACGTGCCCGTGGTTCTGCACGTGTCATATATATTGATATGTGTGAATTGTCTGTGGATCGATATGCTTCCTATATGTTATGTTATGTTATAATATGTGGTTTGTATGATAATAATTATGGTACGATGTGCTGAAGGATATGTTTGAGATAGGATACGAGAAAGATGCACAAAACGAAATGTAATGATAGAAGTAAGATACGTTCATGAAACGTTAAGGTTAGGTTACATACTGGAGTGCTATGGATAGGAGAGATTGATGAAAGAATACGGTTAGGTTATGGGTAGAAAGGGGTAGGTTTGTGACAGATTGATAGAACAATAACGTTAGGGTACGTTCTTGTGACGATATGACTAAGGTACGTTACGTAGTGATATGTCTGTGATAGGTATAAGAACGTTATGGCTATGGTAAGTTAGAGAACGATATGACTATGAAGTGTTTACGTTATGACTTGTTTATGATATGATACATTGTATGCTAGGTTATTGTGCTTAAGTACATAGTTATGTGAACGTAAATGTATGCTATGTATGCTTTGAGTTTGATGTGATGTGTAATGCATGTAACGATATGAGGTCCTTGAATGATTATGGCATGTTTGTATGGAATATGTGAATGTGAACAGCATGAATTGTATGAAATGAAACACGGTAAACTGTCTTGAACCATAACCCCGATAGAAATGTGTATGAAATGTGAAATGAAACTGAGAATGACATGAAGCCTGGAACGTGACAGGGGGGTTATGATCATTAAAGATAAATATAGAAATAGGAGGACCTAATGCATTATGTGTGTTCATGCATCTGGGGGGATACCCCCATCCCATCACGAGGGTACGGACGCGTACATCCAATGGTAGGACAACGATCGTTATGCATTGCATAGCGCTGCCGTGACGGTTCTAGTTTCAACGGGTCCCGGCATAAGGGGCTCCCAGAGTATGCCCACCAGATAAGGACAGTGGCCCAGCGGTTTGCGAACTAGCTGGTGAGCCCATAATCGCACGTATGGGCTGTGTGTAGAGTATATGGTACACGTCCACTATTATCCGTTAGGACAACACCGTAGGGAAAATGAAACGAAACGAAAGTTAGGTCCATCATTTCATTGCATGTGATTGTTGCATTTAACCCCAATAGTGGGGTCACTTACTGAGTATTTCTTTAAATAATCAAGCTATATGCTACTACATTTTTCAGGTTAAGGCAAGGCATTCCTGTACGGCTGACGACGGCATTGCAACTCGAGATCATGGCACATGCATAGGATAGTGGTATTTATTTTCTTAGACTTAGGATAGAATAGGATGTTTTAAACTTGAACGCTTATTTATTTTATTTCGGGTCTTTTGTTTTGTCGTTTTAAAGATGCTCTCGAAACACGTAAGTCCATGGCTGTGTTTTAAGTTAAAGGTTATGTTTTATGGAATTTAAATGAACTCTTCCGCATTCAATGTTTATGGTACGTATACAGTAACGACCTTAAATTAAGTAGAAAATTTTGGAGGTTAGACCTCATAGTTTCACTTTATATGTTTTACACATTTTTTCACATCACTTTAGCATGGCATATATTGAATGATCTTTTTTTATGTGAACTTTTTATATTGAAAAATGTTATCCGTTTTCATGTCACTTTGTTAAGATGAAAAACTATAAAAGAACTTGAGGGATTAATGTTTGATTTCTTACTTATTTGGCCCCTTTCAGGTGGATATAAACCTCTAACAAATAGATAATATTTTTATAAACCTATGACAAATAGTTTGAACTTTTAAAATATCTAATATATTGTTGCTTTAATATTTCTGTTAAGTTAATACTCACCAACATAAAACAAGTTCCACGAAATTTGAATTTGGGTTACTTGATTCAGAGTCCAATGTCCTAACCAACTAGACCATGAGACCACAAATGTTTATAAAATTTGTGTGTAATAAATCTTTGAACTTTAAAAAATAAATTGTATTTTCGTATACTTTCAAAACTTTGAAAATGATTAATGTGTCCCCATTTTTTTAGTTTTGTATTTGATAGGTTTCAACACATTAAAATGAATTAATCGATTAGATCACGTGTATAATTATTCTACCATTCTTTTTCAGCCATACGATACAAAATATGGTTAAAAAAGTTGTTAAATAAGTATTTGGATTATTGGATTTGGGACCCTATCATCATTATTTCGGTATTAATCGATTAGATCACGTGTAATTATTCTACCATTCTTTTTCAGCCCTACGATAAAAAATATGGTTAAAAAAGTTGTTAAATAAGTATTTGGATTATTGGATTTGGGACCCTATCATCATTATTTCCGTCATTTATTTGATCTTTCAAATATTATTAATGAAGAAATGGATATTAATCAAATCCATGTGCAAGGATTGTTATCATAAATTTTAGTTTTAAAAAGATGCAAAGTTTGATTATTCTAAAATTATTTATACTAGGTGTAATGACCATTGACAAGAGAAATAAACTTATGTAAAGTTTTCGTTTCTTGGTTTACCTGCTTATCCTTATCCAATGACCACCAAATTTCATATATAACTTCAACAAGCTATAAGATGCTCAACATTGAATTTCATAGGCAGAGGATTTCATTTAGTGGGTTGTTTTAACGTTACTTAAATTTCGAGTAATTTGATAAGTTTAGAGCCTTAACTCACCGCTTTTTGAGTTTTTCTTTCATATATCCTTAATTTGTATTTGATTTAGGGTTCATATGAAAACCCAAGCGATTGCTACAAGTATTTCTTAAGAAAACTTCAAGGTGGCTACTTACCTCGTTGTCGACGTTCAGGACTTCTGTTCTCGAGCTTCCAATATTCAAATTACCTCAAATTTTCTTCCACAGAATCCTGATTGGGTCTAGTTTCTAGAACCATAAATTTTTCATAAGATTTGGTCGGCAAGGGAGTTAAAATTAGGAAAACTCAAGAAAAGTTGGGAAGTTTAAGCCTCTCATCTCACTTTTTAGCTCTTCCATCGATCGCACACATAATCGTCCTTGAGATAGCAGACTAACATATGTCGACTTGGAGAAATTGTCCACAAAACCTATGTTAACTGTTAAAAATATCCTTGTTAAATGAGGTCCCCTCGTCGAGATTCCATAATCCAATGTCAAAATGTAGGATAGATTGTCAGTTGATCCATCTATGCTACAACTCCTTTGCTCATTACTGCTATCTCCGCTTGCATAAAATCTATCTGCACTCGTGTCTCTCTATTCATCATGGCCGACGAGTGGGCCGTCGTTCAGCTTAGGGTATCAATGACTATGTTTTCATTTGGGATAGTATTGGATGTCTATATCGTAGTCCTTCACCAGCTCTAGCCATCTTTTTTATCTCATGTTCAGTTCCTTTTGGGTGAAAAAAACTACTTCAAGATCTTGTGGTCAATGTAGATATGAGTATTTTCTCCATACAAGTAGTGCCCACATATTTTAAGTGCCAACACCATTGCAACCAACTGACACGAGGTATAGACAATAATCTTTCTATGTGGCATCAATACACATCCTAACCCTTTATTAGAAGCATCACTATAAATCACATATACTCCTGAGCTCTCCTGGACCGTGGGCACTAGAGCCGACAATAACCTCTATTTCAGATCTTAGAAGCTGGCCTCATAAGCATCATTCCATATAAACGGAACACCCTTCCCAGTCAACTACGTGAGCGGTGAAGCTATCTTAGCAAAATCTTGCACAAACTAGTATCCTACAAATTCCAGAAACCTCATCCTTCGATAAACGGAACACCCTTCCCATTCATTCGGTGATTGTACTCAGGCGAGCCCACTTAGTGATAGCTTCCACTATTGCCATGTCTACTCAAACCTCATCCTTCGACACCACGTGTCCTAAGAATGGGTCATAACATAGCCAAAATTCACACTTGGAGAACTTGACGAACAACTTATTTACCCCAAGCTTCCACTATTGCGATGTCTACTCAAACCTCATCCTTCGACACCACGTGTCCTAAGAATGGGTCATATCATAGCCAAAATCACACTTGGAGAACTTGACGAACAACTTATTTACCCCAAAATCGAGGAACTTAAGAAGATGAACCTTGTGTTCTTGATCTGTTTTCGAGGACACAAGGATGTCGTGTATGAACACAATGACACACGAGTCAAAAAATCCCTTGAATACCTAATTCATCAACTCCATGAATACCATGGGGGCGATGGTGAGAACAAACGAACTAATCACAAACTCATAGTCATCCTACCTCGTTCGCAATGTTGTCCTAAATACATCTCCATCTCCCTCTCTAGTCTTAATTTGGTAGTATCGTAATTGAGATATATCTTAAAAAACATAGTCTGATTTCATGGTTGATTTAAAGCTGCTCTGTGAAACATGGCTCACGCGGTTTCCTTAAACTCTAAGGGCGATGGACACTAGGCCTTCGCCCAAAGTCCATAGCCCAACTCCTTACTAAGAATGGACAGGACGAAAACTACTCCAAAAACCCTAACCATGCCGCGGTTTCCTTAAACTCTAAGGGCAATGGACACTAGGCATTGGTCCAAAGCTCATAGCCCAACTCTCTACTTGGAATGGACAGGCCAAAGAACAACTCCAACAACCCTAACCAATGGGCTGAGCCAACTTCCAACCACTTTGTTGCCCCCATATGGGTTACAAGCTCACATTACCAAGCTCGGCGACTTCCTTAAGACAAGGACTAATTTAGGAAGACTACATTCAATTTTAAATCTATCAATGTCGGATTGTTGTAAAGGAGAAATCTATCATATTACAGGTAAAAAAATAATACATTCATTCAGAACAAGTGGCTAGATCGATGTCCATATTCCGAGCACCAAAAAATATATGTAAAAAAAAAAAAAAGTGGATGTCAGGTTGAGGACTACCAAGAGGTTTATATTGGGCCTGGGAGAATCGACGTGCTATCCTTCCACCGACAAGAGCGGAAGGTTACGCTGCTCTGTGAAACCAGCCTCACGCGGTTTCCTTCAACTCTAAGGGCCACGGACACTAGGCCTTTGCCCAAAGCTCATAGCCCAACTCCCTACTTGGGATGGACAGGCCAAAGAACAACTCCAACAACCCTTACCAATCGGCTGAGCCAACCTCCAACCACTTTGTTGCCCCCATATGGGTTACAAGCTCACATTACCAAGCTCGGCGACTTCCTTAAGACAAGGACTAATTTAGGAAGACTACATTCAATTTTAAATCTATCAATGTCGGATTGTTGTAAAGGAGAAATCTATCATATTACAGGTAAAAAAATAATACATTCATTCTGAACAAGTGGCTAGCTGGATGTCCATAGTCCGAGCCAACAAAAATATATTAAAAAAAAAAAAAAGTGGATGTCAGGTTGAGGACTACAAAGAGGTTTATATTGGGCCTAGGAGAATCGACCCGCTATCCTTCGACCGACAAGAGCGGAAGGTTACGCTGCTCTGTGAAACCAGCCTCACGCGGTTTCCTTCACAACTCTAAGGGCCATGGACACTAGGCATTCGTCCAAAGCTCATAGCCCAACTCTCTACTTGGAATGGACAGGCCAAAGAACAACTCCAACAACCCTAACCAATGGGCTGAGCCAACTTCCAACCACTTTGTTGCCCCCATATGGGTTACAAGCTCACATTACCAAGCTCGGCGACTTCCTTAAGACAAGGACTACTTTATGAAGACTACATCCAATTTTAAATCTATCAATGTGGGATTGTTTTAAAGGAGAAATCTATCATATTTACAGGTAAAAAAATAATACATTCATTCATCACAAGTGGCTAGCTCGATGTCCATAGTCCGAGAACCAAAGAATATATGTAAAAAAAAATAAAAAAAAAGTTGATGTCAGGTTGAGGATTACCAAGAGTTTTATATTGGGCCTACGAGAATCGACCCGCTATCCTTCCACCGACAAGAGCGGAAGGTTACGCTGCTCCGTGAAACCAGCTTCATGCGGTTTCCTTCAACTCTAAGGACCATGGACACTAGGCCTTCGCGCAAAGCCCATAGCCCAACTCCCTACTTGGAATTAACAGGCCAAAGAACAACTCCGACAACCCTAACCAAAACACCCTACATGGAATTGACAGGCCAAAGAACAACTCCAACAACCCTAACCAATGGGCTGAGCCAACCTCCAACCACTTTGTTGCCCCCATATGGGTTACAAGCTCACATTACCAAGCTCGGCGACGCCCTTTCGACAAGGACTACTTTATGAAGACTACATCAAATTTTAAATCTATCAATGTGGGATTGTTTTAAAGGAGAAATCTATCATATTTACAGGCCACCGACAAGAGCGGAAAGGTTACGCTGCTCTGTGAAACCAGCCTCACGCGGTTTCCTTAAACTCTAAGGACCATGGACACTAGGCCTTCGCCCAAAGTCCATAGCCCAACTCCCTACTTGGAATGGACAGGCCAAAGAACAACTCCAACAACCCTAACCAATGGGCTGAGCCAACCTCCAACCACTTTGTTGCCCCCATATGGGTTACAAGCTCACATTACCAAGCTCGGCGATGTCCTTAAGACAATGACTACTTTATGAAGACTACATCCAATTTTAATTCTATCAATGTGGGATTGTTGTGAAGGAGAAATCTATCATATTTACAGGTAAAATAGATAAATAATTTCATTCAGAACAAGTGGATAGCTCGATGTCCATAGTCCGAGCCAGCAAAAATAGATTTAAAAAATAAAAATAAGTGGATGTCAGGTTGAGGACTACCAAGAGGTTTATATTGGGCCTAGGAGAATCGACCCGCTATCCTTCCACCGACAAGAGCGGAAGGTTACGCTGCTCTGTGAAACCAGCCTCACGCGGTTTCCTTCAACTCTAAGGACCATGGACACTAGGCCTTCGCCCAAAGTCCATAGCCCAACTCCCTACTTGGAATGGACAGGCCAAAGAACAACTCCAACAACCCTAACCAATGGGCTGAGCCAACCTCCAACCACTTTGTTGCCCCCATATGGGTTACAAGCTCACATTACCAAGCTCGGCGATGTCCTGAAGACAATGACTACTTTATGAAGACTACATCCAATTTTAATTCTATCAATGTGGGATTGTTGTGAAGGAGAAATCTATCATATTTACAGGTAAAATAGATAAATAATTTCATTCAGAAACAGTGGATAGCTCGATGTCCATAGTCCGTGCCAGCAAAAATATATTAAAAAAAAAAGTGGATGTGAGGTTGAGGACTACCAAGAGGTTTATATTGGGCCTAGGAGAATCGACCCGCTATCCTTCCACCGACAAGAGCGGAAGGTTACGCTGCTCTGTGAAACCAGCCTCACGCAGTTTCCTTCAAATCTAAGGACCATGGACACTAAGGCCTTCGCCCAAAGCCCATAGCCCAACTCCCTACTTGGAATGGACAGGCCAAAGAACAACTCCAACAACCCTAACCAATGGACTTAGCCAACCTCCAACCACTTTGTTGCCCCCATATGGGTTACAAGCTCACATTACCAAGCTCGGCAATGTCCTTAAGACAATGACTACTTTATGAAGACTACATCCAATTTTAATTCTATCAATGTGGGATTGTTGTAAAGGAGAAATCTATCATCTTTACAGGTAAAATAGATAAATAATTTCATTCAGAACAAGTGGATAGCTCGATGTCCATAGCCCGAGCCAGAAAAACTATATTAAAAAAAAAAAATGTGGATGTCAGGTTGAGGACTACCAGGAGGTTTATATTGGGCCTAGGAGAATAGACCCGCTATCCTTCCACCGATAAGAGCAGAAGGTTACGCTGCTCTGTGAAACCAGCCTCACGCGGTTTCCGTCAACTCTAAGGACCATGGACACTAGGCCTTCGCCCAAAGTCCATAGCCCAACTCCCTACTTTGAATGGACAGGCCAAAGAACAACTCCAACAACCCTAACCAATGGGCTGAGCCAATCTCCAACCACTTTGTTGCCCCCATATGGGTTACAAGCTCACATTACCAAGCTCGGCGATGTCCTTAAGACAATGACTACTTTATGAAGACTACATCCAATTTTAATTCTATCAATATGGGATTGTTGTGAAGGAGAAATCTATCATATTTACAGGTAAAATAGATAAATAATTTCATTAAGAAAAAGTGGATAGCTCGATGTCCATAGTCCGAGCCAGCAAAAATAAATTAAAAAAAAAAAAAAAGTGGATGTCAAGTTTAGGACTACAAGGAGGTTTATATTGGGCCTAGGAGAATCGACCCGCTATCCTTCCACCGACAAGAGCGGAAGGTTACGCTGCTCTGTGAAACCAGCCTCACGCGGTTTCGCGGTTTCCTTCAAATCTAAGGACCATGGACACGAAGCCTTCGCGCAAAGCCCATAGCCCAACTCCCTACTTGGAATGGACAGGCCAAAGAACAACTCCAACAACCCTAACCAATGGGCTGAGCCAACCTCCAACCACTTTGTTGCCCCCATATGGGTTACAATCTCACATTACCAAGCTTGGCGATGTCCTTAAGACAATGACTACTTTATGAAGACTACATCCAATTTTAATTTTATCAATGTGGGATTGTTGTGAAGGAGAAATCTATCATATTTACAGGTAAAATAGATAAATACATTCATTCAAAACAAGTGGCTAGCTCGATGTCCATAGTCCGAGCACCAAAGAATATATGTAAAAAAAAATAAAAAAAGTGAATGTCAGGTTGAGGATTACCAAGAGGTTTATATTTGGCCTAGGAGAATTGACCCGCTATCCTTCCACCGACAAGAGCGGAAGGTTATGCTGCTCTGTGAAACCAGCCTCACACAGTTTCCTTCAACTCTAAGGACCATGGACACTAGGCCTTCGCCTAAAGCCCATAGCCCAACTCCCTACTTGGAATGGACAGGCCAAAGAACAACTCCAACAACCCTAAGCAATGGGCTGAGCCAACCTCCAACCACTTTGTTGCCCCCATATGGGTTACAAGCTCACATTACCAAGCTTGGCGATGTCCTTAAGACAATGACTACTTTATGAAGACTACATCCAATTTTAATTCTATCAATGTGGGATTGTTGTGAAGGAGAAATCTATCATATTTACAGGTAAAATAGATAAATACATTCATTCAAAACAAGTGGCTAGCTCGATGTCCATAGTCCGAGCACCAAAGAATATATGTAAAAAAAAATAAAAAAAGTGAATGTCAGGTTGAGGATTACCAAGAGGTTTATATTTGGCCTAGGAGAATCGACCCGCTATCCTTCCACCGACAAGTGCGGAAGGTTACGCTGCTCTGTGAAACCAGCCTCACGCAGTTTCCTTCAACTCTAAGGACCATGGACACTAGGCCTTCCCCAAAGCCCATAGCCCAACTCCCTACTTGGAATGGACAGGCCAAAGAACAACTCCAACAACCCTAACCAATGGGCTGAGCCAACCTCCAACGACTTTGTTGCCCCCATATGGGTTACAAGCTCACATTACCAAGCTCGGCGATGTCCTTAAGACAATGACTACTTTATGAAGACTACATCCAATTTTAATTCTATCAATGTGGGATTGTTGTAAAGGAGAAATCTATGATATTTACAGGTAAAATAGATAAATACATTCATTCAGAACAAGTGGCTAGCTCGATGTCCATAGTCCGAGCACCAAAGAATATATGTAAAAAAAAATAAAAAAAAGTGGATGTCAGGTGCTCTGTGAAACCAGCCTCACGCAGTTTCCTTCAACTCTAAGGGCCATGTTTACTAGGCCTTAGCGCAAAGCCCATAGCCCAACTCCCTACTTGGAATGGACAGGCCAAAGAACAACTCCAACAACCCTAACCAATGGGCTGAGCCAACCTCCAACCACTTTGTTGCTCCCATATGGGTTACAAGCTCACATTACCAAACTCGGCGATGTCCTTAAGACAATGACTACTTTATGAAGACTACATCCAATTTTAATTCTATCAATGTGGGATTGTTGTGAAGGAGAAATCTATAATATTTACAGGTAAAATAGATAAATAATTTCATAAAGAACAAGTGGATAGCTCGATGTGCATAGTCCGAGCCAGAAAAACTATATTAAAAAAAAAAAAAAAGTGGATGTCAGGTTGAGGACTACCAAGAGGTTTATATTGGGCCTAGGAGAATCGACCCGCTATCCTTCCACCGACAAGAGCAGAAGGTTACGCTGCTCTGTGAAACCAGCCTCACGCGGTTTCCTTCAACTCTAAGGACCATGGACACTAAGCCTTCGCGCAAAGCCCATAGCCCAACTCCCTACTTGGAATGGACAGGCCAAAGAACAACTCCAACAACCCTAACCAATGGGCTGAGCCAACCTCCAACCACTTTGTTGCCCCCATATGGGTTACAAGCTCACATTACCAAGCTTGGCGATGTCCTTAAGACAATGACTACTTTATGAAGACTACATCCAATTTTAATTCTATCAATGTGGGATTGTTGTGAAGGAGAAATCTATCATATTTACAGGTAAAATAGATAAATACATTCATTCAAAACAAGTGGCTAGCTCGATGTCCATAGTCCGAGCACCAAAGAATATATGTAAAAAAAAATAAAAAAAGTGAATGTCAGGTTGAGGATTACCAAGAGGTTTATATTTGGCCTAGGAGAATCGACCCGCTATCCTTCCACCGACAAGAGCGGAAGGTTACGCTGCTCTGTGAAACCAGCCTCACGCAGTTTCCTTCAACTCTAAGGACCATGGACACTAGGCCTTCGCCCAAAGCCCATAGCCCAACTCCCTACTTGGAATGGACAGGCCAAAGAACAACTCCAACAACCCTTAACCAATGGGCTGAGCCAACCTCCAACAACTTTGTTGCCCCCATATGGGTTACAAGCTCACATTACCAAGCTCGGCGATTTCCTTAAGACAATGACTACTTTATGAAGATTACATCCAATTTTAATTCTATCAATGTGGGATTGTTGTGAACGAGAAATCTATCATATTTACAGGTAAAAAGATAATACATTCATTCATAACAAGTGGCTAGCTCGATGTCCATAGTCCGAGCACCAAAGAATATATGTAAAAAAAAATAAAAAAAAGTGGATGTCAGGTTGAGGATTACCAAGAGGTTGATATTGGGCCTAGGAGAATCGACCCGCTATCCTTCCACCGATAAGAGCGGAAGGTTACGCTGCTCTGTGAAACCAGCCTCACGCGGTTTCCTTCAAATCTAAGGACCATGGACACTAAGCCTTCGAGCAAAGCCCATAGCCCAACTCCCTACTTGGAATGGACAGGCCAAAGAACAACTCCAACAACCCTAACCAATGGGCTGAGCCAACCTCCAACCACTTTGTTGCCCCCATATGGGTTACAAGCTCACATTACCAAGCTCGGCGATGTCCTTAAGACAATGACTACTTTATGAAGACTACATCCAATTTTAATTCTATCAATGTGGGATTGTTGTAAAGGAGAAATCTATCATATTTACAGGTAAAATAGATAAATACATTCATTCAGAACAAGTGGCTAGCTCGATGTCCATAGTCCGAGCACCAAAGAATATATGTAAAAAAAAATAAAAAAAAGTGGATGTCAGGTGCTCTGTGAAACCAGCCTCACGCGGTTTCCTTCAACTCTAAGGGCCATGTTTACTAGGCCTTAGCGCAAAGCCCATAGCCCAACTCCCTACTTGGAATGGACAGGCCAAAGAACAACTCCAACAACCCTTAACCAATGGGCTGAGCCAACCTCCAACAACTTTGTTGCCCCCATATGGGTTACAAGCTCACATTACCAAGCTCGGCGATTTCCTTAAGACAATGACTACTTTATGAAGATTACATCCAATTTTAATTCTATCAATGTGGGATTGTTGTGAACGAGAAATCTATCATATTTACAGGTAAAAAGATAATACATTCATTCATAACAAGTGGCTAGCTCGATGTCCATAGTCCGAGCACCAAAGAATATATGTAAAAAAAAATAAAAAAAGTGAATGTCAGGTTGAGGATTACCAAGAGGTTTATATTTGGCCTAGGAGAATCGACCCGCTATCCTTCCACCGACAAGAGCGGAAGGTTACGCTGCTCTGTGAAACCAGCCTCACGCAGTTTCCTTCAACTCTAAGGACCATGGACACTAGGCCTTCGCGCAAAGCCCATAGCCCAACTCCCTACTTGGAATGGACAGGCCAAAGAACAACTCCAACAACCCTTAACCAATGGGCTGAGCCAACCTCCAACAACTTTGTTGCCCCCATATGGGTTACAAGCTCACATTACGAAGCTCGGCGATTTCCTTAAGACAATGACTACTTTATGAAGATTACATCCAATTTTAATTCTATCAATGTGGGATTGTTGTGAACGAGAAATCTATCATATTTACAGGTAAAAAGATAATACATTCATTCTGAACAAGTGGCTAGCTCGATGTCCATAGTCCGAGCACCAAAGAATATATGTAAAAAAAAATAAAAAAAGTGAATGTCAGGTTGAGGATTACCAAGAGGTTTATATTTGGCCTAGGAGAATCGACCCGCTATCCTTCCACCGACAAGAGCGGAAGGTTACGCTGCTCTGTGAAACCAGCCTCACGCAGTTTCCTTCAACTCTAAGGACCATGGACACTAGGCCTTCGCCCAAAGTCCATAGCCCAACTCCCTACTTGGAATGGACAGGCCAAAGAAAAACTCCAACAACCCTAACCAATGGGCTGAACCAACCTCCAACCACTTTGTTGCCCCCATATGGGTTACAAGCTCATTACCAAGCTCGGCGATGTCCTTAAGACAATGACTACTTTATGAAGACTACATCCAATTTTAATTCTATCAATGTGGGATTGTTGTGAAGTAGAAATCTATCATATTTACAGGTAAAATAGATAAATAATTTCATTCAGAACAAGTGGATAGCTCGATGTCCATAGTCCGAGCCAGCAAAAATAGATTTAAAATATAAAAATAAGTGGATGTCAGGTTGAGGACTACCAAGAGGTTTATATTGGGCCTAGGAGAATCGACCCGCTATCCTTCCACCGACAAGAGCGGAAGGTTACGCTGCTCTGTGAAACAAGCCTCACGCGGTTTCCTTCAACTCTAAGGACCATGGACACTAGGCCTTCGCCCAAAGTCCATAGCCCAACTCCCTACTTGGAATGGACAGGCCAAAGAAAAACTCCAACAACCCTAACCAATGGGCTGAACCAACCTCCAACCACTTTGTTGCCCCCATATGGGTTACAAGCTCATTACCAAGCTCGGCGATGTCCTTAAGACAATGACTACTTTATGAAGACTACATCCAATTTTAATTCTATCAATGTGGGATTGTTGTGAAGGAGAAATCTATCATATTTACAGGTAAAATAGATAAATAATTTCATTCAGAACAAGTGGATAGCTCGATGTCCATAGTCCGAGCCATCAATAATATTTTTAAAAAATAAAAATAAGTGGATGTCAGGTTGAGGACTACCAAGAGGTTTATATTGGGCCTAGGAGAATCGACCCGCTATCCTTCCACCGACAAGAGCGGAAGGTTACGCTGCTCTGTGAAACCAGCCTCACGCAGTTTCCTTCAACTCTAAGGACCATGGACACTAGGCCTTCGCCCAAAGCCCATAGCCCAACTCCCTACTTGGAATGGACAGGCCAAAGAACAACTCCAACAACCCTAAGCAATGGGCTGAGCCAACCTCCAACCACTTTGTTGCCCCCATATGGGTTACAAGCTCACATTACCAAGCTCGGCGATGTCCTTAAGACAATGACTACTTTATGAAGACTACATCCAATTTTAATTCTATCAATGTGGGATTGTTGTGAAGGAGAAATCTATCATATTTACGGGTAAAATAGATAAATAATTTCATTCAGAACAAGTGGATAGCTCGATGTCCATAGTCCGAGCCAGCAAAAATAGATTTTAAAAAAAAAAAAAGTGGATGTCAGGTTGAGGAGTACCAAGAGCAAAAATAGACTTAAAAAAAAAAAAAAAAAAAGTGGATGTCAGGTTGAGGTGTACCAAGAGGTTTATATTGGGCCTAGGAGAATCAACCCGCTATCCTTCCACCAACCAGAGCGGAAGGTTACGCTGCTCTGTGAAACCAGCTTCAAGCGGTTTCCTTCAACTCTAAGGACCATGGACACTAGGTCTTCGCCCAAAGCCCATAGTCCAACTCCCTACTTGGAATGGACAGGCCAAAGAACAACTCCAACAACCCTAACCAATGGGCTGAGCCAACCTCCAACCACTTTGTTGCCCCCATATGGGTTACAAGCTCACATTACCAAGCTCAGCGATGTCCTTAAGACAATGACTACTTTATGAAGACTACATCCAATTTTAATTCTATCAATGTGGGATTGTTGTGAAGGAGAAATCTATCATATTTACAGGTAAAATAGATAAATAATTTCATTCAGAACAAGTGGATAGCTCGATGTCCATAGTCCGAGCCAGCAAAAATATATTAAAAAAAAAAAAGTGGATGTCAGGTTGAGGACTACCAAGAGGTTTATATTGGGCCTAGGAGAATCGACCCGCTATCCTTCCACCAACAAGAGCGGAAGGTTACGCTGCTCTGTGAAACCAGCCTCACGCGGTTTCCTTCAACTCTAAGGACCATGGACACTAGGCCTTCGCCCAAAGTCCATAGCCCAACTCCCTACTTGGAATGGACAGGCCAAAGAACAACTCCAACAACCCTAACCAATTGGCTGAGCCAACCTCCAACCACTTTGTTGCCCCCATATGGGTTACAAGCTCACATTACCAAGCTTGGAGATGTCCTTAAGACAATGACTACTTTATGAAGACTACATCCAATTTTAATTCTATCAATGTGGGATTGTTGTGAAGGAGAAATCTATCATATTTACAAGTAAAATAGATAAATACATTCATTCAGAACAAGTGGCTAGCTCGATGTCCATAGTCCGAGCACCAAAGAATATATGTAAAAAAAAAATAAAAAAAGTGAATGTCAGGTTGAGGATTACCAAGAGGTTTATATTGGGCCTAGGAGAATCGACCTGCTATCCTTCCACCAACCAGAGCGGAAGGTTACGCTGCTCTGTGAAACCAGCCTCAAGCGGTTTCCTTCAACTCTAAGGACCATGGACACTAGGTCTTCGCCCAAAGCCCGTAGTCCAACTCCCTACTTGGAATGGACAGGCCAAAGAACAACTCCAACAACCCTAAGCAATGGGCTGAGCCAACCTCCAACCACTTTGTTGCCCCCATATGGGTTACAAGCTCACATTACCAAGCTCAGCGATGTCCTTAAGACAATGACTACTTTATGAAGACTACATCCAATTTTAATTCTATCAATGTGGGATTGTTGTGAAGGAGAAATCTATCATATTTACAGGTAAAATAGATAAATAATTTCATTCAGAACAAGTGGATAGCTCGATGTCCATAGTCCGAGCCAGCAAAAATATATTAAAAAAAAAAAGTGGATGTCAGGTTGAGGACTACCAAGAGGTTTATATTGGGCCTAGGAGAATCGACCCGCTATCCTTCCACCAACAAGAGCGGAAGGTTACGCTGCTCTGTGAAACCAGCCTCACGCGATTTCCTTCAACTCTAAGGACCATGGACACTAGGTCTTCGCCCAAAGCCCATAGTCCAACTCCCTACTTGGAATGGACAGGATAAAGAACAACTCCAACAACCCTAACCAATGGGCTGAGCCAACCTCCAACCACTTTTTTGCCCCCATATGGGTTACAAGCTCATTACCAAGCTCGGCGATGTCCTTAAGACAATGACTACTTTATGAAGACTACATCCAATTTTAATTCTATCAATGTGGGATTGTTGTGACGGAGAAATCTATCATATTTACAGGTAAAATAGATAAATAATTTCATTCAGAACAAGTGGATAGCTCGATGTCCATAGTCCGAGCCATCAATAATATTTTTAAAAAATAAAAATAAGTGGATGTCAGGTGGAGGACTACCAAGAGGTTTATATTGGGCCTAGGAGAATCGACCCGCTATCCTTCCACCGACAAGAGCGGAAGGTTACGCTGCTCTGTGAAACCAGCCTCACGCGGTTTCCTTCAACTCTAAGGACCATGGACACTAGGCCTTCGCCCAAAGTCCATAGCCCAACTCCCTACTTGGAATGGACAGGCCAAAGAACAACTCCAACAACCCTAACCAATTGGCTGAGCCAACCTCCAACCACTTTGTTGCCCCCATATGGGTTACAAGCTCACATTACCAAGCTTGGCGATGTCCTTAAGACAATGACTACTTTATGAAGACTACATCCAATTTTAATTCTATCAATGTGGGATTGTTGTGAAGGAGAAATCTATCATATTTACAAGTAAAATAGATAAATACATTCATTCAGAACAAGTGGCTAGCTCGATGTCCATAGTCCGAGCACCAAAGAATATATGTAAAAAAAAAATAAAAAAAGTGAATGTCAGGTTGAGGATTACCAAGAGGTTTATATTGGGCCTAGGAGAATCGACCTGCTATCCTTCCACCAACAAGAGCGGAAGGTTACGCTGCTCTGTGAAACCAGCCTCACGCAGTTTCCTTCAACTCTAAGGACCATGGACACTAGGCCTTCGCCCAAAGCCCATAGCCCAACTCCCTACTTGGAATGGACAGGCCAAAGAACAACTCCAACAACCCTAAGCAATGGGCTGAGCCAACCTCCAACCACTTTGTTGCCCCCATATGGGTTACAAGCTCACATTACCAAGCTCGGCGATGTCCTTAAGACAATGACTACTTTATGAAGACTACATCCAATTTTAATTCTATCAATGTGGTATTGTTGTGAAGGAGAAATCTATCATATTTACGGGTAAAATAGATAAATAATTTCATTCAGAACAAGTGGATAGCTCGATGTCCATAACCCGAGCCAGCAAAAATAGATTTAAAAAAAAAAAAAAGTGGATGTCAGGTTGAGGAGTACCAATAGCAAAAATAGACTTAAAAAAAAAAAAAAAAAAAGTGGATGTCAGGTTGAGGTGTACCAAGAGGTTTTTCCACCAACAAGAGCGGAAGGTTACGCTGCTCTGTGAAACCAGCCTCAAGCGGTTTCCTTCAACTCTAAGGACCATGGACACTAGGTCTTCGCCCAAAGCCCATAGTCCAACTCCCTACTTGGAATGGACAGGCCAAAGAACAACTTCAACAACCCTAACCAATGGGCTGAGCCAACCTCCAACCACTTTGTTGCCCCCATATGGGTTACAAGCTCACATTACCAAGCTCAGCGATGTCCTTAAGACAATGACTACTTTATGAAGACTACATCCAATTTTAATTCTATCAATGTGGGATTGTTGTGAAGGAGAAATCTATCATATTTACAGGTAAAATAGATAAATAATTTCATTCAGAACAAGTGGATAGCTCGATGTCCATAGTCCGAGCCAGCAAAATTATATTAAAACAAAAAAGTGGATGTCAGGTTGAGGACTACCAAGAGGTTTCTATTGGGCCTAGGAGAATCGACCCGCTATCCTTCCACCAACAAGAGCGGAAGGTTACGCTGCTCTGTGAAACCAGCCTCACGCGGTTTCCTTCAACTCTAAGGACCATGGACACTAGGCCTTCGCCCAAAGTCCATTGCCCAACTCCCTACTTGGAATGGACAGGCCAAAGAACAACTCCAACAACCCTAAGCAATGGGCTGAGCCAACCTCCAACCACTTTGTTGCCCCCATATGGGTTACAAGCTCACATTACCAAGCTCGGCGATGTCCTTAAGACAATGACTACTTTATGAAGACAACATCCAATTTTAATTCTATCAATGTGGGATTGTTGTGAAGGAGAAATCTATCATATTTACGGGTAAAATAGATAAATAATTTCATTCAGAACAAGTGGATAGCTCGATGTCCATAGTCCGAGCCAGCAAAAATAGATTTAAAAAAAAAAAAAAAGTGGATGTCAGGCTTAGGAGTACCAAGAGCAAAAATAGACTTAAAAAACAAAAAAAAAAAAGTGGATGTCAGGTTTAGGTGTACCAAGAGGTTTATATTGGGCCTAGGAGAATCAACCCGCTATCCTTCCACCAACAAGAGCGGAAGGTTACGCTGCTCTGTGAAACCAGCCTCAAGCGGTTTCCTTCAACTCTAAGGACCATGGACACTAGGTCTTCGCCCAAAGCCCATAGTCCAACTCCCTACTTGGAATGGACAGGCCAAAGAACAACTCCAACATCCCTAACCAATGGGCTAAGCCAACCTCCAACCCCTTTGTTGCCCCCATATGGGTTACAAGCTCACATTACCAAGCTCAGCGACGTCCTTAAGACAAGGACTACTTTATGAAGACTACATCCAATTTTAAATCTATCAATGTGGGATTGTTTTAAAGGAGAAATCTATCATATTTACAGGTAAAAAGATAATACATTCATTCATAACAAGTGGCTAGCTCGATGTACATAGTCCGAGCACCAAAGAATATATGTAAAAAAAATAAAAAAAAGTGGATGTCAGGTTGAGGATTACCAAGAGGTTTATATTGGGCCTAGGAGAATCGACCCGCTATCCTTCCACCGACAAGAGCGGAAGGTTACGCTGCTCTGTGAAACCAGCCTCACGCGGTTTCCTTCAACTCTAAGGACCATGGACACTAAGCCTTCACGCAAAGCCCATAGCCCAACTCCCTACTTGGAATGGACAGGCCAAAGAACAACTCCAACAACCCTAACCAATGGGATGAGCCAACCTCCAACCACTTTGTTGCCCCCATATGGGTTACAAGCTCACATTACCAAGCTCAACGATGTCCTTAAGACAATGACTACTTTATGAAGACTACATCCAATTTTAATTCTATCAATGTGGGATTGTTGTGAAGGAGAAATCTATCATATTTACAGGTAAAATAGATAAATAATTTCATTCAGAACAAGTGGATAGCTCGATGTCCATAGTCCGAGCCAGCAAAAATATATTAAAAAAAAAAAAGTGGATGTCAGGTTGAGGACTACCAAGAGGTTTATATTGGGCCTAGGAGAATCGACCCGCTATCCTTCCACCGACAAGAGCGGAAGGTTACGCTGCTCTGTGAAACCAGCCTCACGCAGTTTCCTTCAACTCTAAGGACAATGGACACTAGGCCTTCGCCCAAAGCCCATAGCCCAACTCCCTACTTGGAATGGACAGGCCAAAGAACAACTCCAACAACCCTAACCAATGGGCTGAGCCAACCTCCAACCACTTTGTTGCCCCCATATGGGTTACAAGCTCACATTACCAAGCTCGGCGATGTCCTTAAGACAATGACTACTTTATGAAGACTACATCCAATTTTAATTCTATCAATGTGGGATTGTTGTGAAGGAAAAATCTATCATATCTACAGGTAAAATAGATAAATAATTTCATAAAGAACAAGTGGATAGCTCGATGTCCATAGTCCGAGCCAGAAAAACTATATTAAAAAAAAAAAAAAAAGTGGATGTCAGGTTGAGCACTACCAAGAGGTTTATACCAAGAGGTTTATATTGGGCCTAGGAGAATCGACCCGCTATCCTTCCACCGACAAGAGCGGAAGGTTACGCTGCTCTGTGAAACCAGCCTCACGCAGTTTCCTTCAACTCTAAGGACCATGGACACTAGGCCTTCGCCCAAAATCCATAGCCCAACTCCCTACTTGGAATGGACAGGCCAAAGAACAACTACAACAACCCTAACCAATGGGCTGAGCCAACCTCCAACCACTTTGTTGCCCTTATATGGGTTACAAGCTCACATTACCAAGCTCGGCGATGTCCTTAAGACAATGACTACTTTATGAAGACTACATCCAATTTTAATTCTATCAATGTGGGATTGTTGTGAAGGAGAAATCTATCATATTTACAGGTAAAATAGATAAATAATTTCATTCAGAACAAGTGGATAGCTCGATGTCCATAGTCCGAGCCAGCAAAAATATATTAAAAAAAAAAAGTGGATGTCGGTTTATATTGGGCCTAGGAGAATCGACCTGCTATCTCTCCACCGACAAGAGCGGAAGGTTACGCTGCTCTATGAAACCAGCCTCACGCTGTTTCGTTCAACTCTAAGGACCATGGACACTAGGCCTTCGCCCAAAGCCCATAGCCCAACTTCCTACTTGGAATGGACAGGCCAAAGGAACAACTCCAACAACCCGAACCAATGGGCTGAGCCAACCTCCAACCACTTTGTTAACCCCATATGGGTTACAAGCTCACATTACCAAGCTCGGCGATTTCCTTAAGACAAGGACTACTTTATGAAAACTACATCTAATTTTAAATCTATCAATGTGGGATTGTTATAAAGGAGAAATCTATCATATTGGTATGAAAATAATACATTCATTAAGAACAAGTGGATAAGTGGATGTCGGGTTGAGGACTACCAAGAGGTTTATATTGGGCCTAGGAGAATCGACCCGCTATCCTTCCACCGACAAGAGCGGAAGGTTACGCTGCTCCGTGAAACCAGCCTCACGCGGTTTCCTTCAACTCTAAGGACCATGGACACTAAGCCTTCGCGCAAAGCCCATAGCCCAACTCCCTACTTGGAATGGACAGGCCAAAGAACAACTCCAACAACCCTAACCAATGGGCTGAGCCAACCTCCAACTACTTTGTTGCCCCCATATGGGTTACAAGCTCACATTACCAAGCTCGGCGATGTCCTTAAGACAATGACTACTTTATGAAGACTACATCCAATTTTAATTCTATCAATGTGGGATTGTTGTGAAGGAAAAATCTATCATATCTACAGGTAAAATAGATAAATAATTTCATAAAGAACAAGTGGATAGCTCGATGTCCATAGTCCGAGCCAGAAAAACTATATTAAAAAAAAAAAAAAAAGTGGATGTCAGGTTGAGGACTACCAAGAGGTTTATACCAAGAGGTTTATATTGGGCCTAGGAGAATCGACCCGCTATCCTTCCACCGACAAGAGCGGAAGGTTACGCTGCTCTGTGAAACCAGCCTCACGCAGTTTCCTTCAACTCTAAGGACCATGGACACTAGGCCTTCGCCCAAAATCCATAGCCCAACTCCCTACTTGGAATGGACAGGCCAAAGAACAACTACAACAACCCTAACCAATGGGCTGAGCCAACCTCCAACCACTTTGTTGCCCTTATATGGGTTACAAGCTCACATTACCAAGCTCGGCGATGTCCTTAAGACAATGACTACTTTATGAAGACTACATCCAATTTTAATTCTATCAATGTGGGATTGTTGTGAAGGAGAAATCTATCATATTTACAGGTAAAATAGATAAATAATTTCATTCAGAACAAGTGGATAGCTCGATGTCCATAGTCCGAGCCAGCAAAAATATATTAAAAAAAAAAAGTGGATGTCGGTTTATATTGGGCCTAGGAGAATCGACCTGCTATCTCTCCACCGACAAGAGCGGAAGGTTACGCTGCTCTATGAAACCAGCCTCACGCTGTTTCGTTCAACTCTAAGGACCATGGACACTAGGCCTTCGCCCAAAGCCCATAGCCCAACTTCCTACTTGGAATGGACAGGCCTGAAGGAACAACTCCAACAACCCGAACCAATGGGCTGAGCCAACCTCCAACCACTTTGTTAACCCCATATGGGTTACAAGCTCACATTACCAAGCTCGGCGATTTCCTTAAGACAAGGACTACTTTATGAAAACTACATCTAATTTTAAATCTATCAATGTGGGATTGTTATAAAGGAGAAATCTATCATATTGGTAAGAAAATAATACATTCATTAAGAACAAGTGGATAAGTGGATGTCGGGTTGAGGACTACCAAGAGGTTTATATTGGGCCTAGGAGAATCGACCCGCTATCCTTCCACCGACAAGAGCGGAAGGTTACGCTGCTCCGTGAAACCAGCCTCACGCGGTTTCCTTCAACTCTAAGGACCATGGACACTAAGCCTTCGCGCAAAGCCCATAGCCCAACTCCCTACTTGGAATGGACAGGCCAAAGAACAACTACAACAACCCTAACCAATGGGCTGAGCCAACCTCCAACCACTTTGTTGCCCTTATATGGGTTACAAGCTCACATTACCAAGCTCGGCGATGTCCTTAAGACAATGACTACTTTATGAAGACTACATCCAATTTTAATTCTATCAATGTGGGATTGTTGTGAAGGAGAAATCTATCATATTTACAGGTAAAATAGATAAATAATTTCATTCAGAACAAGTGGATAGCTCGATGTCCATAGTCCGAGCCAGCAAAAATATATTAAAAAAAAAAAAGTGGATGTCAGGTTGAGGACTACCAAGAGGTTTATATTGGGCCTAGGAGAATCGACCCGCTATCCTTCCACCGACAAGAGCGGAAGGTTACGCTGCTCTGTGAAACCAGCCTCACGCAGTTTCCTTCAACTCTAAGGACAATGGACACTAGGCCTTCGCCCAAAGCCCATAGCCCAACTCCCTACTTGGAATGGACAGGCCAAAGAACAACTCCAACAACCCTAACCAATGGGCTGAGCCAACCTCCAACCACTTTGTTGCCCCCATATGGGTTACAAGCTCACATTACCAAGCTCGGCGATGTCCTTAAGACAATGACTACTTTATGAAGACTACATCCAATTTTAATTCTATCAATGTGGGATTGTTGTGAAGGAAAAATCTATCATATCTACAGGTAAAATAGATAAATAATTTCATAAAGAACAAGTGGATAGCTCGATGTCCATAGTCCGAGCCAGAAAAACTATATTAAAAAAAAAAAAAAAAGTGGATGTCAGGTTGAGCACTACCAAGAGGTTTATATTGGGCCTAGGAGAATCGACCCGCTATCCTTCCACCGACAAGAGCGGAAGGTTACGCTGCTCTGTGAAACCAGCCTCACGCAGTTTCCTTCAACTCTAAGGACCATGGACACTAGGCCTTCGCCCAAAATCCATAGCCCAACTCCCTACTTGGAATGGACAGGCCAAAGAACAACTACAACAACCCTAACCAATGGGCTGAGCCAACCTCCAACCACTTTGTTGCCCTTATATGGGTTACAAGCTCACATTACCAAGCTCGGCGATGTCCTTAAGACAATGACTACTTTATGAAGACTACATCCAATTTTAATTCTATCAATGTGGGATTGTTGTGAAGGAGAAATCTATCATATTTACAGGTAAAATAGATAAATAATTTCATTCAGAACAAGTGGATAGCTCGATGTCCATAGTCCGAGCCAGCAAAAATATATTAAAAAAAAAAAGTGGATGTCGGTTTATATTGGGCCTAGGAGAATCGACCTGCTATCTCTCCACCGACAAGAGCGGAAGGTTACGCTGCTCTATGAAACCAGCCTCACGCTGTTTCGTTCAACTCTAAGGACCATGGACACTAGGCCTTCGCCCAAAGCCCATAGCCCAACTTCCTACTTGGAATGGACAGGCCAAAGGAACAACTCCAACAACCCGAACCAATGGGCTGAGCCAACCTCCAACCACTTTGTTAACCCCATATGGGTTACAAGCTCACATTACCAAGCTCGGCGATTTCCTTAAGACAAGGACTACTTTATGAAAACTACATCTAATTTTAAATCTATCAATGTGGGATTGTTATAAAGGAGAAATCTATCATATTGGTATGAAAATAATACATTCATTAAGAACAAGTGGATAAGTGGATGTCGGGTTGAGGACTACCAAGAGGTTTATATTGGGCCTAGGAGAATCGACCCGCTATCCTTCCACCGACAAGAGCGGAAGGTTACGCTGCTCCGTGAAACCAGCCTCACGCGGTTTCCTTCAACTCTAAGGACCATGGACACTAAGCCTTCGCGCAAAGCCCATAGCCCAACTCCCTACTTGGAATGGACAGGCCAAAGAACAACTCCAACAACCCTAACCAATGGGCTGAGCCAACCTCCAACCACTTTGTTGCCCCCATATGGGTTACAAGCTCACATTACCAAGCTCGGCGATGTCCTTAAGACAATGACTACTTTATGAAGACTACATCCAATTTTAATTCTATCAATGTGGGATTGTTGTGAAGGAAAAATCTATCATATCTACAGGTAAAATAGATAAATAATTTCATAAAGAACAAGTGGATAGCTCGATGTCCATAGTCCGAGCCAGAAAAACTATATTAAAAAAAAAAAAAAAAGTGGATGTCAGGTTGAGGACTACCAAGAGGTTTATACCAAGAGGTTTATATTGGGCCTAGGAGAATCGACCCGCTATCCTTCCACCGACAAGAGCGGAAGGTTACGCTGCTCTGTGAAACCAGCCTCACGCAGTTTCCTTCAACTCTAAGGACCATGGACACTAGGCCTTCGCCCAAAATCCATAGCCCAACTCCCTACTTGGAATGGACAGGCCAAAGAACAACTACAACAACCCTAACCAATGGGCTGAGCCAACCTCCAACCACTTTGTTGCCCTTATATGGGTTACAAGCTCACATTACCAAGCTCGGCGATGTCCTTAAGACAATGACTACTTTATGAAGACTACATCCAATTTTAATTCTATCAATGTGGGATTGTTGTGAAGGAGAAATCTATCATATTTACAGGTAAAATAGATAAATAATTTCATTCAGAACAAGTGGATAGCTCGATGTCCATAGTCCGAGCCAGCAAAAATATATTAAAAAAAAAAAGTGGATGTCGGTTTATATTGGGCCTAGGAGAATCGACCTGCTATCTCTCCACCGACAAGAGCGGAAGGTTACGCTCGGTTTATATTGGGCCTAGGAGAATCGACCTGCTATCTCTCCACCGACAAGAGCGGAAGGTTACGCTGCTCTATGAAACCAGCCTCACGCTGTTTCGTTCAACTCTAAGGACCATGGACACTAGGCCTTCGCCCAAAGCCCATAGCCCAACTTCCTACTTGGAATGGACAGGCCTGAAGGAACAACTCCAACAACCCGAACCAATGGGCTGAGCCAACCTCCAACCACTTTGTTAACCCCATATGGGTTACAAGCTCACATTACCAAGCTCGGCGATTTCCTTAAGACAAGGACTACTTTATGAAAACTACATCTAATTTTAAATCTATCAATGTGGGATTGTTATAAAGGAGAAATCTATCATATTGGTAAGAAAATAATACATTCATTAAGAACAAGTGGATAAGTGGATGTCGGGTTGAGGACTACCAAGAGGTTTATTTTGGGCCTAGGAGAATCGACCCGCTATCCTTCCACCGACAAGAGCGGAAGGTTACGCTGCTCCGTGAAACCAGCCTCACGCGGTTTCCTTCAACTCTAAGGACCATGGACACTAAGCCTTCGCGCAAAGCCCATAGCCCAACTCCCTACTTGGAATGGACAGGCCAAAGAACAACTCCAACAACCCTAACCAATGGGCTGAGCCAACCTCCAACCACTTTGTTGCTCCCATATGGGTTACAAGCTCACATTACCAAGCTCGGCGATGTCCTTAAGACAATGACTACTTTATGAAGACTACATCCAATTTTAATTCTATCAATGTGGGATTGTTGTGAAGGAGAAATCTATCATATTTACAGGTAAAATAGATAAATAATTTCATTCAGAACAAGTGGATAGCTCGATGTCCATAGTCCGAGCCAGCAAAAATATATTAAAAAAAAAAAGTGGATGTCGGTTTATATTGGGCCTAGGAGAATCGACCTGCTATCTCTCCACCGACAAGAGCGGAAGGTTACGCTGCTCTGTGAAACCAGCCTCACGCTGTTTCGTTCAACTCTAAGGACCATGGACCCTAGGCCTTCGCCCAAAGCCCAACTTCCTACTTGGAATGGACAGGCCAAAGGAACAACTCCAACAACCCTAACCAATGGGCTGAGCCAACCTCCAACCACTTTGTTGCCCCCATATGGGTTACAAGCTCAGATTATCGGCGATTTCCTTAAGACAAGGACTACTTTATGAAAACTACATCTAATTTTAAATCTATCAATGTGGGATTGTTATAAAGGAGAAATCTATCATATTGGTAAGAAAATAATACATTCATTAAGAACAAGTGGATGTCAGGTTGAGGACTACCAAGAGGTTTATATTGGGCCTAGGAGAATCGACCCACTGTCCTTCCACCGACAAGAGCAGAAGGTTACGCTGCTCTGTGAAACCAGCCTTAAGTGGTTTCCTTCAACTTTATGGGCCATGTTCACTAGGCTTTTGCCCAAAGCCCATAGCCCAACTCCCTACTTGGAATGGACAGGCCAAAGGAACAACTCCAACAACCCTAACCAATGGGCTAAGCCAACCCTCCAACCACTTTGTTTCTCCCATATGAGTTACAAGCTCAGATTACCAAGGTCGGCGATTTCCTTAAGACAAGGACTACTTTATGAAGACTACATCTAATTTTAAATCTATCAATGTGGGATTGTTATAAAGGGAAATCTATCATATTTACCGGTAAGAAAATAATACATTCATTCAGAACAAGTGGCTAGCTGGATGTCCATAGTCCGAGCACCAAAAAATATATGTAAAAAAAAAAAAAAAAGTAGATGTCAGGATGAGGACTACCAAGAGGTTTATCTTGGGCCTAGGAGAATCGACCCGCTATCCTTCCACCGACAAGAGCGGAAGGTTACGCTGCTCTCTGAAACAAGCCTCACGCGGTTTCCTTCAACTTTAAGGGCCATGGACACTAGGCCTTCGCCCAAAGCTCATAGCCCAACTCCCTACTTGGAATGGACAGGCCAAAGAACAACTCCAACAACCCTAACCAATGGGCTAAGGAAATGCTTAATGACTTGAGCCCTTACGATTTAGATGAGCTCTATCATCCTAACTTAATTAATAACATTTAAGACATATTTTTACATAGATGTATTTACATGAAATAAGAAAGAGTATATTAATAATAAGAAAAACCAAAATAGACAAGGTGCCAAAAGAAGGAAAATTGAATGGAATATGTCAGGGAACATATTCCATTCACGGATTTGAAATTTTTATTTATTTATTTTTTTTATTATTATTCAGTCATTGAGATGATGATATCTACAAAGGTGGTTGTGAATCCAAAAATGGATCATTGAGATCATAGATCGTGTCTTCATTTTTTTCCTCTATAATAGAAGGAGAAGACGTTGAACCGACTGATGTGGCTTCTTGAAGAAGCTTTTGAGAATCAGCTTCCGAAGTTGTCTGGGCTAATGCGGCGAGTAGCCTCGACTTTGAATTAAGGAATTCGGAGGTCTTCTTCTTGGATAAATCCTGAAGGTGGCCATTCTCAGATAGCCAGACCTTTACCGCTTTGATGTCTGCGTGGGTATAAGTATATTTATCCCACCATTTGATTTTGATAATTTTGAAGACCTGTTTTATTTGGTCTTCGGTCTCTTTAATTTGAAAATTCCAAGTTAAAATCCAAGGAATTTGAAAATATACGCAAAAGCGCATGGTCAATGGAAATGAGATTTTGAATATGTTTTGAACAAAATAGTGGAACGATTCTTGTATTGGAACTGGAAATATATCTTTGGCTGATCCAAATATTTTCCACCATTTGATGAACCAAAATGGGTAATGAATTTTATGAGCATTCTGGCAGAATTGAATGAACCATGAATGCTCGTAATTTTGATACCAAATGACATTGAACCATGCCATTTGATAGTCTCTGTATGAGTAAGAATGAGGAACAAAAGGTTTTGAGAATGTCTTTTCCGTGTATGGGTCTTGATTCCAATACGTCAGATTCATGACTTTAAAAATTTTTAATTTTGAATACGCGATTTTCGAAGGATCATCGCGACTCGGAATATGAGTAATTTTGACGGACTTTGTGTCGACTAGAATGAATTCATAAAACCTTCTGGTTTTATGAAGATCTTCTGGGATATAAAAGAATCCCGATGGATAGGCTTTTTTAACGACTTCGTCGATTTTCGGGTCGTCGTATTCTGGTTCTACCAGAGCTTCTGGTATAGACACAGATTTTTGAACATAGGTTTTGATTTCAGGAACTGGAGAACAACGAACGGGAACAACCGCGTCCGAGTAGGTCGAGGGGACAGAAGGTCCCTTTGAAGTGGAAGAGACAGTGGGTCTCGATGGAGTAACGACAGATGGCCGTGTTGAAGAGGCTGAAGGCCTCGTCGGAGTGATAACCTCCGCCTGTTTCTGAGAAAGCTTTGCTTTAGATCTAGTCACCAATGTGAAGCCAGAATCCATTGCATAGCTGTCGGATGTCATTGGAGTAGGTGTGCTTGAAGAAGCATTGGGCTTCTTCCCTTTTTCTATCACTTTCTTACCGGTCATTGCTGGGAGATGGAGATGGGTTAGGGAGAATTTTTCTTTGAGAGTAAGAACTCTCTTGAGAGGTAATCTGCCAAGGGGTTTTCGATCCCTTTTATAGGCAAAATCTGAAAGTCGAAGCAAGATAAAATGGCTTGCCATCTAGCAAAAATTTGTTTAGACACAAGATTCTTGACATCTTTTTCTAAAACAAATTTAGATGCCCTTGAGTCGGTTTTGATAACAAAACTTTTGTTAATCAAATCACTTTGAAATTTTTGTACACAAAGTACTATTGAAAGTATTTCTTTCTTTACTGTTGAATAATTTTTTTTTTAGTAGAATTCCATATTCCCGAATGGAAACGGACAATGGATTCTTTCTTGTCAAGGGACTTGATTTTTTGGACTGTTTGGTATGTTCTTCAGTCCAGTCCAGGGCTTTGGATTCTTTTTTGGTCTCTCAAAAAGGGGCTTGCAGATGGGTATGATATTTTGAAGGAAATCAGACACATAATCGAGACATTCCAAAAATCTTTGTAGTTGGGTCTTATCTGTAATTTGGTTGGAAAGTTTGCAAACTCAATGGACCTTTGAATGGGTTTGATTAGACCCAAATGAATTTCAAATCCGAGAAAACGAATTTTTGTTTGAAAAAGTTTAATTTTGGGTTTAGACACAACTAAACTGTTTCTTTTGACTGTCGTCACAAATGTTTGAAGATGCTTAAAGTGTTGATCGATGCTTTGAGAAAAAATCAGAACATCGTCAATATAAACAATTGAAAAGTCTTGAAAAGGATTGAAAATATCATTCATAATCTTTTGAAATTCGGATGGAGCGTTTTTTAGCCCAAATGGCATAACGTTCCATTCGTATTGTCCAAAAGGGACATTAAAAGCCGTTTTGTACTTGTCTTTTTCTGAAATCTGGATTTGCCAAAATCCTGATTTCATGTCAAATTTTGAAAATATTTTTGCATTATAAATTCTTTGCATTAAATCTGATTTATTTGGAATTGGATATCTAATCCATTCCAAAACCTTATTTAAGGGTTTGTAGTTAATTACTAGTCGCGGAACTCCACGTTC
Source organism: Cucurbita pepo subsp. pepo (assembly GCF_057944985.1). NCBI lineage: Eukaryota > Viridiplantae > Streptophyta > Magnoliopsida > Cucurbitales > Cucurbitaceae > Cucurbita > Cucurbita pepo. The sequence goes on along the minus strand of NW_028257910.1, from coordinate 24,566 downwards.
CTTTTCTGCCTGGTTGTTGACGTAAAAAGACGCACATGACCAGGGGCTCTTTGATGGTCTAACAAGACCTTTCTGCAAAAGATCAATAATTTCTGCTTTGCAGAATGTTAGTAATTCTTTATTCATTTGAATAGGTCGGGCTTTTGTAGGAATATTTTTCTCCTCGAAAGCTTTGATATAAGGAAGATCAACTATGTGTTGTTTCCTATTCCAAAAGGCATTTGGGATATTTGAACAAACTTCTATTTCTAATTGAGTTTGTAAAGTTTTGATTTTAAACTGGACAGTCTTATTTTGAATTTGTTCTTCTATTCTTTTGAATGAAATTTCTTCTTTTAAAAAAGAAATTTGTTTTTCTTTATAATTTAATACATTTATTGATTGAATAATTGTAAATTTGTTTTTCTTTATAATTTAATACATTTATTGATTGAATAATTGTATTCTTTTGAAGGTTATTTATTTCGCTAATCATTATGGGGAAAGAAAGTTAAATTTTATCTTTTTTCCTAAGGCTTTTGATTCTAACCCTTTTTCAGTTATTCTAAAAGGATATAATTGAGTAATGAAAGGAGTACCTAGGATTAGTTCTTGTCCTAAGTCTTTTACTGGAAGGAAGGAATTTACTAAGCAAATTCCATCATTGCAAACATGAACTTTTGATAGTTTGTAATTAATTTTGAGTTTGTTGTTGTTAGCACCTCTAAGGCCCTCAGTAGTTTTTTTAAAATAATTTGTAGGTATTAGGCCTTCTTGAATGCAATTTTGATCGGCTCCAGTATCTATGAGAGCCTTTAGTGTGATTTTGAAATCATAAATTTCTAAGGTAACGAGAGCGTACCATTTTTGAAATTGAGAAGTGGTGATGGCTCCAACGAAGGAACTTTGAAAATCTTCTTCATCCAGGTTCGGTTGCGCCGTTTCCTTTTGTGCTGGCAGCCTTTCCTGAAGATTGAGAATTTCTTGACGAAGCGTATAAGATTATGACCTGGTTTTAGATCTTAGCGCCTGTACCTCTTGTTTGAGATTATTAATCTCTCTTTGTAAATCTTGAGTAGTGAGTTCTCTCGGTTTTTCAAATCTTTAGAGAACAGATTGGAGTTTGTAGGGATTTCTTTCTTCCCTTTCAGTTGGCTTAGAGATTGTCATGGCATCCCTAAGTCGTTGAGCAATCTTCTGTTGAATTTCTGGGTCTTGAACTTTTTCTACTACTTCGAGTAGAATTTCTTGATCCTTGGTAAGGACATTTATGCATCCTTCGCACGTCCTTTTTCCTTCTTGTTCTGATTCGTATTCTGTGCTAGAATATGAATCAGATTCTTCTTGGAGTTCGAGGATTTCTCCCTCGCTTGATTGCTCTGAGTCGGTTAGGGTCAGTTGTAATAACTGATTTTTCAGCTCTTGATCTATATCCAACTCATTGATCTTTCCTCTGATTGGACACTTGTTAGCATAGTGTCCTTCTTCACGACATTTGAAGCATGTTTGCTTTTTCTTTCCTCTATGGGTTTTTGTAGGAATATACTTCCTTCTTGAATATGTTGGCTTTTGAGACTGCACGGGTTTACTCCGATATGTTTCTCTAGGCCTGTATGAATGATAAGGTTTTGGATGCGTCTTAACCTTCTTTCGTCTGGAGGTTGATGGAGCTTCTATTCCCTTGCATCCATATTGATCGCAAAATCTGCCAAGCTCTTTTCTGTTTGATATCGAAGAATTGAGCTTGTTTTGAATCTTTGACTCATTACAAAGTCTGAGTCCTTCTTCTATGATGAAGGATGCTATGGATCCGTATGACAAAGTTTGTCATGGAATTGTTCCATTGTACTTTGTCTTAAGACCATCTTTGATCCTCCTTGAGAAGTGTTTTGGTAGTCCATTGACGAAATTCTCTTTCCAGAATTCCAACGAACTATCTGTTCTAATAAGAACTTTGCTGAAGTACATGTCTTTGTACCACCTGAAATCACCTAAGGTAGGGCATTTCAGATTCATGAGTATCTCGGCGGATCTCTCCTGGTATTTTAGAGGGTCGCCGAAGAAGAATTCTATGAGGGTATATATGAGGGTGTTGACAGCATCCTCTACCCTTTCATGTTGTACCTCGGTCCTAGTTGATGGACCTTCTTCTTTGATAATTTGAGTAGTTGGTCTAATGACATAGTGGTTTAATATTTGTTGGCGGGTTGTTTCGTCGAGATATTTGTCCCACCAATCCTTGAGTTGCCCGGTAAAAATTCAGTTACCAAAACTTGAGCTATCTGATGGTCGGATTTATGGCCTTGTAATTTATACGCGCTTGCGGCCATCATCATCTCATTGACAACATTCATTATCAGATAGTCAGACAATCCATCGATATTCCATTCATAGATTGCTAAACCATCTAATGAGCTTGAGTTTGTAGTGTCTTTTCTTCGAACTGGATATCCGAAAAAGACGGTTGAGGATACCAGTTTTTCTGATTACTGGCATTATTTTGACTTCTTCTAGAGATCCTTTCAATTCGATTGTAGAAAGGTTCTTCTCTCTCATTTGCAATCTCGTCTTCGAATTCTTGGTTCTCTTGTCATTGTTAACGACATTGACAGATGAATCTTGAGGCGTCATGGCGGGATTTAATATCCTGTCTAACTTTTCCTTTATCTTGGCCATTGCAGCCTCTTCTTTTGAAATCCTTTTTGTAAATATTTCGAGATTTGCCAGTCTGAGTATTGGTATTGACTCATCAACCTTTGGTACAGAACTGCTTGCCTGTTCCTGCTGAGTACCTGATTTCTTTGAGATTTTTCCCTCGATACTTTCAAGTTGAGTAGCGATCGTGGATAAAATCTTATTTGAATAATTGTTTTGATGCTGGATATTCGTGATATCTTTTAGGGTCGGATTGCCCTTTTCTAGTCCTTCCGGAATATGTTTGAAAGGGCTAGCTTTGACCTTTTCTCCGTAGTAGTTGTCGAATTTGACTTCTTCTAACGGAGGATGTTTCGAATATACCTTGCCTCTTTTGGTAGTCTTCCAACTCCTCTGGGTCAAGGTGCATACCTGCAGAATATTTTCTTCAAACCATTCGAAGAATGGTATATTTTCTTTGATGGCTTCCATATGAGAATACCACTGAGCTCTTAATTCATTTCGCTCAGCGTCTTTGTAGGTTTGGAAGAAGGCATTTCTTTTTGAAGAGTTGGTAGGTGACATAAAATCTGCTTTCAAAAATTCTTTGTCTATCTGGAAATCAGCTGTAATGACATTTAGCTGGCTTTCGTAGACGGATTGAGTATCCATATCCGTATGGGTTGGAGACCTTGAGCCATCTTCATAGTGGATTGACGCCATTTTTTGATCATAACTGACCTCTTTTACCTTTAAGGGGTCATACATTGATCTTGATATTCGTGAAGTACTTGGTCTAGAACTCAGGAATTCTTTTACTTTCGACTCTGACGAAGGTTCTTCGCTGAATTTTTTTTCAACGCTTCCATCGTCATGTTCGATGATTTAGATTGGGTTTTGAGATTCTTTCCGCTTTGGAAGATTTGCATCTTCTATTTTCCAGAGAGTGCTTCTGGTTATTTGATCCCAAGAGAGTGTTTTTGGGACAGTAACTGATGATTATCCAATATTTGCTTCTATGAGCATAGTCGATCCTTTTGGTGAGGATCTTAATGCTCTTGGAGAAATGTTTGTATTCATGAGCTTATAATAAATCCTTAATATGACGACTGAAGAATGGGTTTCAGCCTTGATGTTTAAATTTTTTGACTGTAAATCTAGCATGAGAGCTGATAATATGTGTGGGTCGTGGAGAGACAGAGTAAAGTTTGGATAACAATTGAAATAGACTGGTCCATTCTCTAAATTGGATTGAACCATTCCCAACAAGGAATTTGAGAAATCTTCATGTCTCTTATCTCGTAAGGAGATAAGGACTGGGATATCTAATCCAAGTCTGAACAATAGTTTTACCGCGACTTGGACAAGACCGACATGGAGATAGTTAAACTCTTCACGATGTTGGAGTATAAGAGATCTTGAAAAAAGATTCAGAGATTCCCTATTGCTATGAATTGGGATGTTCTTCTCTGAGAATTTGATGCATGATCTTTGAGTAAAATTGAAGGTTGAAATTTGGTAGATAGTTTTAGGATCTACCTTTGGAATAGTCCAATTTTTGAGTTGATCTTTGATTCTGGCAATCTGGTATTCTTGATTGACAGTATTTGAGATTGTGAGATTTTCTCCCCTTCGATGTTCATTTGAACTTTCTTCTTCATCGGTAGAGCATTTGAGATGGCTTGATTTTCTGAGCTTTCTAAGAAATTCGTTCATAAGATAGATAAGATAAGAGTAGGATGATTTTTCTCTGAATTGTTCAATTGATATTCAAGAGAGAGCTATCGACCGATCGATGCCCTCTTTACATTGATGAAGTCCCTTTATAGACTTCGAGTTTGATCGTAAATTTGAAAAACGTCAACTAAGAGATAAGATCGAATCTAAGAGGATAGGACCCCTGCAAGATCTGTTTCCTATAAGACATAAAGTAAACTAATAATTTAAAAGACTAATAATTTACCGACATTGGTAATTGGCATGTGAGCCTTCACTGTGTGGCTGACAAGTTGTCAATCTGATACCACATAGAAATGCTTAATGACTTGAGCCCTTACGATTTACATGAGCTCTATCATCCTAGCTTAATTAATAATATTTAATACATATTTTTACATAGATGTATTTACATTCTTTCCTACGTTCATCAACATTTCATTTTTTTTTTTTTTTTTTTTTACAATTAGTTTAACGACTATTCAATCATTAAGACAAGGACTATCATATTTTAAATCTATCAATGTGGGATTGTTTTAAAGGAGAAATCTATCATATTTACAGGTAAAAAAATAATACATTCATTCAGAACAAGTGGCTAGCTCGATGTCCATAGTCCGAGCACCAAAGAATATATGTAAAAAAAAAAAAAGAATATATGTAAAAAAAAAAAAAAAAAGAAGTGGATGTCAGGTTGAGGACTACCAAGAGCGGAAGGTTACGCTGCTCTGTGAAGACTACATGTAATTTTAAATCAATTAATGTGGGATTGTTATAAAGGAGAAATCTATCATATTTACTGGTAAGAAAATAATACATTCATTTAGAACAAGTGGCTAGCTCAATGTCCATAGTCCGAGCACCAAAAAATATATGTAAAAAGCACCAAAAAATATATGTAAAAAAAAAAAAAAGTGGATGCACCAAAAAATATATGTAAAAAAAAAAAAAAAAAGTGGATGCACCAAAAAATATATGTAAAAAAAAAAAAAAAAAGTGGATGCAAGAGGTTAATATTGGGCCTAGGAGAATCGACCCGCTATCCTTCCACCGACAAGAGCGGAAGGTTACGCTGCTCTGTGAAACCAGCCTCACGGGGTTTCCTTCAACTCTAAGGGCCATGGACACTAGGCCTTCGCCCAAAGCTCATAGCCCAACTCCCTACTTGGGATGGACAGGCCAAAGAACAACTCCAACAACTCTAACCAATCGGCTGAGCCAACCTCCAACCACTTTGTTGCCCCCATATGGGTTACAAGCTCACATTACCAAGCTCGGCGACTTCCTTAAGACAAGGAGTACTTTATGAACACTACATCCAATTTTAAATCTATCAATGTGGGATTGTTGTAAAGGAGAAATCTATCATATTACAGGTAAAAAAATAATACATTCATTCAGAACAAGTGGCTAGCTCCATGTCTATAGTCTGAGCACCCAAGAATATATGTAAAAAAAAAAAAAAAAAAAGTGCATGTAAGGTTGAGGACTACCAAGAGGTTTATATTGGGTCTAGGAGAATCGACCCAAAAAAAAAAAGTGCAAGTCAGGTTGAGGACTACCAAGAGGTTTATATTGGGGTCTAGGAGAATCGACCCTCAGGTTGAGGACTACCAAGAGGTTTATATTGGGGTCTAGGAGAATCGACCCGCTATCCATCCACCGACAAGAGCGGAAGGTTACGCTGCTCTGTGGAACCAGCCTCACGCGGTTTCCTTCAACTCTAAGGGCCATGGACACTAGGCCTTCGCCCAAAGCTCATAGCCCAACTCCCTACTTGGGATGGACAGGCCAAAGAACAACTCCAACAACTCTAACCAATCGGCTGAGCCAACCTCCAACCACTTTGTTGCCCCCATATGGGTTACAAGCTCACATTACCAAGCTCGGCGATGTCCTTAAGACAATGACTACTTTATGAAGACTATATCCAATTTTAATTTTATCAATGTGGGATTGTTGGAAAGGAGAAATCTATCATATTTACAGGTAAAATACATAAATACATTCATTCAGAACAAGTGGCTACATTCGTTCAGAACAAGTGGATAGCTCGATGTCCATAGTCCGAGCCAGCAAAAATATATTTAAAAAAAAAAAAGTGGATGTGAGGTTGAGGACTACCAAGAGGTTTATATTGGGCCTAGGAGAATTGACCCGCTATCCTTCCACCGACAAGAGCGGAAGGTTACGCTGCTCTGTGAAACCAGCCTCACGCGGTTTCCTTCAACTCTCAGGGCCATGGACACTAGGCCTTCGCCCAAAGCCTATAGCCCAACTCCCTACTTGGAATGGACCAGCCAAAGAACAACTCCAACAACCCTAACCAATGAGCTGAGCCAACCTCCAACAACTTTGTTGCCCCCATATGGGTTACAAGCTCACATTACCAAGCTCGGTGATTTTCTTAAGACAATGACTACTTTATGAAGACTACATCCAATTTTAAATCTATCAATGTGGGATTGTTGTAAAGGAGAAATCTATCATATTTACCGGAAAAAAAATAATACATTCGTTCAGAACAAGTGGCTATATAAAAATATATGTAAAAAAAAAAAAAAATGGATGTTTATATGGGGCCTAGGAGAATCGACCCGCTATCCTTCCATCGACAAGACAGGAAGGTTACACTGCTCTGTGAAACCAGCCTCACGCGGTTTCCTTCAATTTTAAGGGCCATGGACACTAGGCCTCCGCCCAAAGCCCAAAGCCCAACTCCCTACTTCCGAATGGATTGGCCGAAGAACAACTCTAACAACCCTAACCATTGGGCTGAGCAACCTCCAACCACTTTGTTGCCCCCATATGGGTTACAAGCTCACATTACCAAGCTCGACGATGTCCTTAAGACAATGACTACTTTATGAAGACTACATCCAATTTTAAATCTATCAATGTGGGATTGTTGTAAAGGAGAAATCTATCATATTTACAGGTAAAAAAATAATACATTCATTCAGAACAAATGGCTAGCTCGATGTCAATAGTCCGAGCCACCAAAAATATTTGTAAAAAAAAAAAAAAAAAAAAAAAAAAAACGCTACTCTGTGAAACAAGCCTCACGCGGTTTCCTTCAACTCTAAGGGCCATGGACACTAGGCCTTCGCCCAAAGCCTATAGCCCAACTCCATACTTTGAATGGACAGGCCAAAGAACAACTCCAACAACCCTAACCAATCGGCTGAGCCAACCTTCAACTACCAAGCTCAGTGATTTTCTTAAGACAATGACTACTTTATGAAGACTACATCCAATTTTAAATCTATCAATGTGGGCCCCCATATGGGTTACAAGCTCACATTACCAAGCTCAGTGATTTTCTTAAGACAATGACTACTTTATGAAGACTACATCCAATTTTAAATCTATCAATGTGGGATTGTTGTAAAGGAGAAATCTATCATATTTACCGGAAAAAAAATAATACATTCCACCCGCTATCCTTCCATCGACAAGAGCGGGAAGGTTACACTGCTCTGTGAAACCAGCCTCACGCGGTTTCCTTCAATTTTAAGGGCCATGGACACTAGGCCTCCGCGCCCAAAGCCCAAAGCCCAACTCCCTACTTCCGAATGGACTGGCCGAAGAACAACTCTAACCAACCCTAACCATTGGGCTGAGCAACCTCCAACCACTTTGTTGCCCCCATATGGGTTACAAGCTCACATTACCAAGCTCGACGATGTCCTTAAGACAATGACTACTTTATGAAGACTACATCCAATTTTAAATCTATCAATGTGGGATTGTTGTAAAGGAGAAATCAATCATATTTACAGGTAAAAAAATAATACATTCATTCAGAACAAGTGGCTAGCTCGATGTCCATAGTCCGAGCCACCAAAAATATATGTAAAAAAAAAAAAAAAAAAAAAGTGGATGTCAGGTTGAAGACTAACAAGAGGTTTATATTGGGCCTAGGAGAATCGACCCGCTATCCTTCCACCGACAAGAGCGGAAGGTTACGCTGCTCTGTGAAACTAGCCTCACGCGGTTTCCTTCAACTCTAAGGGCCATGGACACTAGGCCTTCACCCGCTGCTCTGTGAAACCAGCCTCACGCGGTTTCCTTCAACTCTAAGGGCCATGGACACCTATCATTCTCACCTGTCCAAACACTCTTAAGGTCTCAAATTTTAATATTTTTATGCAATTACAACATATTATGGGTTTCATTTATTTAACTTTGAAGAGTTTTTTTGAATTATTTTGATATTGAAACTTAAAATAGATAAATACATTGATTTAAAACAAATCGGTCGACAATTATAGACATTCAAATATTCCTACAAAAATTGAGCCAAAAAAATTTGGAAAGTTTTAAAGTTACATTTCTGAAATTGGAAAAAAGTAGTTGGCAAGCTCGATGTCCTTAGTCCAAGCCACCAAAAATATATGTAAAAAAATTGGATGTCAGGCTGAGGACTATCCAGAGAGGTTTATATTGGGTCTAGGAGAATTGACCCGGTATCCTTCCACCGAAAATACCGGATGGTTACGCTCCTTTGTGACCATTGAGAATTTCGTGAGAACCACTCGAAAAGTAGTTCAATTTTATGAAAAACTAAAGTGGTTCGGTTTTAGGGTTGATGTGGTCGGTTCAGTTCAATTGGCCACATCATCGTCTCTTCCTCCACAAGGGAAGGACACGACTCATGGCGTTGCTCCTCCGTTTGAAAATGGAGTTCGCCAGCTCATTCCAGAGCATTTCTCCCCTCGATTCCTTCATAAAACATAAAGATGAACTGTCAAGGAAGAGTTTGGGATAGATATCTCACCTGCTCGTGAACTACAGCGTAAGTTATAGACGTTCAAAGTCGGGGAAAACTCGTTTTGTTGCCGGAGTAAACCTAGGAGGTGTTGTTATTAGTTACGACGATGCAGACACTGTTAGGCCACACCTCCTCACCAAATATCCTCCTTACACCTTTCTTAAACTAAAGGCATAATTCGTAGAGGTTGCTTGGGCGTGGTTGAGGCGAATTTTGAGTTCCTTCCCTCGATCTACAACTTAACCTAGAACATGATTTTTCCGTTGGTCAGCTCAAACTAGGCCATCAAACATGTTCCATTTAATCCCCTCAAGCTATTGGAAACATCAATTTTGGATTTTAAGTGCCGTAAGTAAGAATTTGAATTTTGTCCCCAAAACTTACCGATATCGAATTTCTTTGGTTACGCTTGTTCTTAAGGTTGTCTCCCTTCGAGACCTTGTTAAAAAATGATCCTTAGTTGTGTAGAAATTAATTGGGATTGGATTTGTTCATCATGACGATTCTTGTTCTTTGAAAACCTTTGAATTCTTATTCTTGGGGTTACCAGCTTTATTTCTTATGCTCTTTCATGTGAACTTTTAAACTTATATTTTATAGATCTTCTGCTCACAAATAAAAAATAAGGTCCCACCAACATTTGAACTCTTATTGGATTCAAAGTTCAATGTCTTAACCACTAGACCACAAATATATATAAAATTTGTGTAAAATAAATATTTTAACTTAAAAAACATAAATAGTATTTTCATATACTTTTAAAACTTTGAAAATGATTAATGTGTCCTCACTTTTTAGTTTTGCATCCAATAGGATTTCAACACATTAAAATTAATTAATTTATTAGATTAGGCGTACAATTATTCTACCATTCTTTTTCAACTGTGCCAACATATATATGGTTAAAAAAATTGTGAAATAAGCTTTTTATCCCTATGATGTGGATAAGAAAAAATTAGAAGCAGTCCGAGTATTTGATTTTGGACCTCTTTCTCCCTCAGCAAGAATCGTACACTAGATCTTTTACTTTTATTTTGGAGAACTTTTCTATTTTAGTCAAACTTCTGCATTATTGGTCATTTCAAGAATTGAACTGAAGGTCTTTTACCCATTAAAATGGAATTTAAAATTTTTAAAATGTCAACTTAGGTACAATTATTAGTTATTGCTTGATATTTTGCTCCCTATTGACTTATGATTCTACTTATGAACAAAAGGATTAAGAATCAGACTCAAAGACCTCTCACATCAAACGCTTGAATCAGACAACTAGACGAACAATATTCTTACCATTATTATTGTAACACTCAAAAAATGAAGGAAATTAGCTCCAACAAGAATAAGCCGCCATGTAAGACCCAAAGAGTCGAAGGAAAAAAATTAAGAGGATGAAGAAAGGACAAAGGTCTTAAGCAAGTTATGTCTATACGGTAAGAATTAATCTTAACGACTTAAGCTCTTTAGAAAAGGACGAAAAAGGTCATTTTCCAATTTTTAAGAAATTTTCCAAATTTTTAATTCCTTAGATGCTCGGGAAAAATGACCAAAGGGACGAACATGTTTTAGAAAAATTAGTGTTTTTTCGAGAAAAATAATAATAAAATATTCAAAAAGTAGCAAAACACCAAAATACCCCTAAAATTATGGATAATTACGGATATGCCATTGTGCTCAAAATTAGAACCACCTCCTGCACAAAATCCTTCGAATCTCAAAATCCAGCCGTTGGATCTTCTCTAAAATTGGACACCATCTAGAACATTCACAAGTCATCAAATCCAACGATCAGAACTCAAATTGGTTGTTGGTAGCTCACTAATCGGAGATGATATTTTCGACAAATTTTCTAAAAAATTCAATCTCCAAATCATGACGATTCTGGAGGTTTCAACGTTGGTGGAAGTTTTTCCTATAAAGTCTAAAGTTGGGGCAACAATATGGAACAAGATTAGAGCAAGGTCGAGCTCCCAATCGTAAGCAATAAGCGTTTAGATTTTTTGTCTCCTACGACCAGATTTCTTCCAAATTCGAGAGCAATTCTCCACCATTTCCCTTCAAACTTGTTCCTACAATTTCTAAACAAGATTGCCCACAAGTTCTATGAAGGAATAGGGTGTTAAAAGTGCCTAGAAACTTTTCTCCCAATCCAATCAGCCATTAAAGAGTTTCAAGGAAAACTTGAAAATACAACTAAATGATACACGATAAATCTTCAAGCAAGAGTAATTCCAATTTGTTACTGCACCGCGAAAAAATGTTTTCATAGAAGATCATCAAGAGAAATAACCTCAGGAATGAGCCCAATTGAAGGAAATCAATTTTAGGCTCAAAATTGGGGGCAAGTGTCGGATTCCTATCTATAGTCAAATTTCATTCAATTTAAGGATTCCTTTAGCTTCAGAGGACGAAGTTGAGTAACTTTGATGAATGAATTGAGAGTTGAAATGTCGTAGAAGAAGCTACCCAAGAGAATGAAAATCTAGTGTTTTGGGTGAGTTGCAGACCGAGAACGATTTATGGAAATTGAGGTCCCACACTCAAAGATGTTCTTCCAAACCAGTTTTTTTAGCTTGAGGAAAGGATATGAAAGAGGTCCCATGAAGAAATCGGGCCTTGAAAATCCATAGAATTGGCTACCCAATAAAAAATCCTCTATTTTTGCTCAGACCAGAAATCAATTTTTGGACAAACTTGGGAAGGGAATATCTTGTGCTACAATTCACAGGTATGAAATCAATCCCTAGCCCTTCCTTGTAACAAAATCTTTAAGTTTCATGAAGAAATTGAGGGGAGAAACACTATGAATGATGTTGTGGAGCTCGAGTTTCAGACGGCGGCGCAAAGGACGTGTGCATCTTCGTCTTGTCCAGAGGAAGAAGACAATGACGTGGTCTGTTCAGTTGAATCGGCCATGTGAACCTAAATTTCGACTTTCCCTTGATTTTTTTCAGTTTAAATCTCCTTCCAGTCCGGTTCTGATGAAAAATCTTATGGTTCAAGAAACTAGACACAATAAGGAGTTTGTGGAAAAAAAATTTGAGGTAGTTCGGATACTAAAAGCTAAAGAACTTAAGTCCCAGTAACTGAGAGCTAGTCATGGTTTAATTTTTTTTGTCGGTAACTAGGAGCTGGTCGTGGTTACTGTAACGACCCAAAATTTTCTACTTAATTTAAGGTCGCTACTGTATACATACCATAAACATTGAATGCGAAAGACTTCATTTAAATTCCATAAAACATAACCTTTATCTTAAAACACAACTATGGACTTACGTGTTTCGAAAACATCTTTAAAACGACACAACAAAAGACCCGAAATAAAATAAATAAGCGTTTAAGTTTAAAACATCCTATTCTATCCTAAGTCTAAGAAAATAAATGCCACTATCCTATGCATGTGCCATGATCTTGAGTTGTGATGCCGTCGTCAGCGGTACAGGAATGCCTTGCCTTAACCTGAAAAATGTAGCAGCACATGGCTTGAGTATTTAAAGAAATACTCAGTAAGTGACCCCACTATTGGGGTTAAATGCAACAATCACATGCAATGAAATGATGGGACCTATCTTTCATTTCTTTTCGTTTCGTTTCGTTTCATTTCATTTCGTTTCGTTTCGTTTCGTTTTCCCTACGGTGTAATCCTAACAGGTAATCGTGGACATGTACCATATACTCTACACGCAGCCCATACGTGCGAGTATGGGCTCACCAGCTAGTTCGCACACCGCTGGGCCACTGTCCCTAGCCGGTGGGCATGCTCTGGGGGCCCACCGGGACCCGTTAAAACTAAAACCGTCATGGCAGCGCTATGTAGGGCATAACGATCGTTGTCCTGCCATTTGGATGTACGCGTCCGTACCCTCGTGATGGGGATAGGGGTATCCCCCCAAATGCATGATCACACAATATGCATGAGGTCCCACTAGTCCTACAGTCATCATTTAATGATCATAACCCCGTGTCACGTTTTCATGCTTACATGTCATTCTCATTCTCATTTCATTACATATCATACATATTCCTAGCGGGGTTATGTATCATGCAATTTACCGTATTTCATGTCATACAATTCATTCAGTTACATTTCAATACTCATACAACAAGCCATAATCGTACAAGGGCCACACATCGTCACATGTATTCATATCACATCAACTAAGCAGCATAAATAACATACATTCACGTTCACATGATTTCGTACTTAAGCACAATAATCTAGCATACAATGTATCATATCATAACCAAGTCAATAACGTAAACACTTCATAGTCATAACGTTCTCTAACTTACCATAGCCTTAACGTTCTTATACCTATCACAGACATATCATTACGTGACGTACCTTAGTCATATCATCACCAGAACGTATCCTAATGCCATCGTTCTATCAATCTATCACAAACCTATCCCTTTCTACCCATAACCTAACCGTATTCTTTCATCAATCTCTCCTATCCATAGCACTTCGGTATGTAACCTAACCTTAACGTTTCATGAACGTATCTTACTCCTATCGTTACATTTTGTTTTGTGCATCCTTCTCGTATCCTTTCTCAAACATCTCCTAGAGCACATCGTACCATAATTATTATCATACAATCCACATATTATATAACATAACATAACATATAGGAAGCATACCGATCCACAGACAATTCACACATATATATATGACACGTGCAGAACCACAGGGCACGTGTCAACATCAAAAATAACCATGCCGATAGTAAGGTCACTTACCTGGCTAGCTTAAGTCGTTGTCACGAATATATCTTTAATGAAAGTTTGATTCCGTCCGGGTCCACCTATATGAGCCCATGACATTAGTTTCGGGTTTGAATTCTACAACATTATTTCTCTAATTTACATTGTCCATTGTTAGAAGTCTTGAAATGTTATATATCTATAATTATATTTTTATTAAAAATCTCATTTTTCATGGTTATTGTGGTATAAAAAGTAGATACAACTAAGTTATTCTGAGCTTTACTGTTTTCTGTATTTACTATTTACCTTTCTCTCCATATTTAGTTTGTGGTTTTTAATTCCCTAATCTCTTCTTTTTTTTTTTATCTGTTGGCTTTTTAATTCTGTTCTCATGTATTCCAAATTTACAGTGGATCTTTATTTCCAAATCTTTCCTTATCTCAGTGTTTCCTATTTCCTTATCTCAGTTTCCTATTCAGAAGTTTTCTTGGCCATTCTATCTTTAATCTATTCATTTGGCTACTGATAAAAATTTAATCTAATATTACTGATATGCATGATTGACTAGAATTGTATAAATTGTTTGACATTTAATTTCTAACTAAAAGATGGATCATGGTAATAATTAAGATCTAACTATAATTTCTAAAAAATAGGATAAAAGAAAATAAAGATTTAATACATACCTTATTAATCAGATCTATCTTCACGTAAATCTTCAGCTAATCTCAGCTGGGTAAAGGTCATTCTCATCTTTTTTTTTTTTTTTTTCCTTCAAGTAAATCTGACAATTATTGTTTTTCTTTTTTCTGTTTGCAGTAACTGTTACTTTCTGGCGTCAGGCGTTGAGGAGAGATAATTGTGGGAAGGGATGAGAGATTAGTGGAGAGAACTGGGGAAATGTTGTTTTTATTTATTTATTATTATTATTTTAACTACCTTATTATAATTATTTTTATTTGTTTATTTATTTATTTTTTTTTGGCTATTACAGTTACATCTTTTTTTAATGTAACTAGTAGTTAGTCGTTATTACATTTTTTTTCTTAGGTAACTAAGAGCTGGTCGTGGTTACGTTCCTAGCTTAACTTAAGGTTGTAATTAAAAGCCTACATACAAGTAGGCAATTTATTGAGTTCTTAAGCACTTCATGTTTACCTTTTTTTTAGGTAACTAGGAGTTAGTAGTGGCTACTTTCCAAGTTTAGCTTAAGGTTACAATTAAGAGCCTACACACAAGTAGGCTACTTTTTGAATTCTTTTTTTTAGGTAACTAGGAGTTAGTCATGGCCACGTTCCAAGCTTAGCTTAAGGTTGCAATTAAGAGCCTACACACAAGTAGGCTACTTTTTGAATTCTTTTTTTTAGGTAACTAGGAGTTAGTCATGGCCACGTTCCAAGCTTAGCTTAAGGTTGCAATTAAGAGCCTACACACAAGTAGGCTACTTTTTGAATTCTTATTCACTCCATGTTAAAAAATTATTTATGTAACGGTTTTACAAAGCCTAAAGCATTTGGTGACATACAATTAAAACATTTACAAAGCCCAACACTTTAAAATAAATTAATTGATTTGTATTAGTTCAAAGTCTAATCTCTTGACCACTAGACCATGAGACCACAAATATTTACAAAATTTGTGTGTAATAGATCTCTGAATTTTTAAGACACCTAAGTAATGTGGAACTTTATACATGACCTTAAAACGGGGTTATTAGGTTACTAGTAAGTTTTCACGCCCATGGAATCACGTTAGGTTGCACTTTAATGTTTCACTAAGTTAAAACTAATATGTTTTGATGCTACTCCATAATAAGCCTATGTTAATTTATAAACCATGTTCCAAGAATATATGTAGGATCAATTGAATACCATGGTAAATAAGTTGCTAGGATCATACCCAAAAGTGACGTTATCTCCCATCACGCGATGTATGACGATGCCCCTATTCCTTTTTTATGTGGGATGCCCTACACTATGTATCATGAGAAGGATGATAAGGAGGGCCTCCTATTTCCCTTACTTAGATGAGATACACTGCATCAGAATTTACTAGTAGGATGATACGATCATGATAGCGCCACTCTTGTGTTCACAGGAAGAAAACTAAAGCTTACTCTAGGGAAAAGTTTTTAGGATCAGAAAGTGATAGTTAAGAATATAAGCTCTAAGTGTCAAGCCTTAGAAACTCAATAAGAAATAACATCCTAATAATGTTTCCCTTAAAAGCCTACAAGTAGGCTACTTATTGACTTTTTATTCCCTCCATGTTTACATTTTTTTTTTCAGGTAACTAGGAGTTGGTCGTTAATGGGAGCGAACTTTAGAGCATGGGTGATAAGACAATCCTAATCCTCAGCCCAACGATCTAAGCTTTTCTTGGAGCAAAAATCCTTGAATCAAAGAAATTAACCCTTCTTTTTTCAAAATTCTGATCAACCAAGAGAGAAGACTAAAAATAGATTACCTCTCGATTTTAAATATTTGTAGTCACTCCACAGTTGAACTTGATCAAGGCTGGATTGAATGGCTCAGATGTAATCGTACCATCAGAATTGCATGAAACTTAGAAATGACAGAGCTGATGCTCAAATTTCTAAGGGTAGAAATCCTAGAAATGACAGAGCGCTCAAATTTCTAAGGGTAAAAATCCCAACTTGATAGCTTCATTTTATTCATAAAAAATCCCCATTTTATGTAGAAATCCCACTCTCATTTAAACCTTAAAAAAAAAAAAAAAAAAAGTTAGGACGACTTTGACAAGTTACTTCCCCATCCTATGGGGAATGCAACAAGTTATGGAATTATAATAATAAATAAAGTTTGCAAATAAATTATCAATTAAGTGCTATCTATAGCAACTCCATCCTCCCCTCCAACCGAATAAATATTCACTTTCGAAACTTCAAATGATCCTTAGTCAATCAAAACAACTTGTAACACATGAAATGGAGGTTGAATCGAGTCTATCCAATTTTATAAATGAAAAATGAATGTTTGTTGAATATTCTTGGCCTTGGATTGTATAATAAGTCTAGTTGAAATATTTGGAACATCATGATACTTATTAGAGGGCCATGAATAACCTTTGTCTTTAACTTAGTATATGTAACACCCCAAACTCATTGCTAGCAGATATGTCCTCTTTAGGTTTTCCCTTTCGGGCTTCCCCTTAAGGGTTTTGAAACCCCATCTGCTAGGAAGAGATTTACACACTCTTATAAACAATGTTTTGTTTCCATCTCCAACGAATGTGGGATCTCACAATTCACCCTCCTTCAAGGCTCAGTGTCATCACTAGCACTAGTTCCTCTCTTTAATTGATGTGGGATCTCACAATCAACCCCCTTTGGGGCCCAGTGTCCTCGTTTGAACTCGTTCCTCTCTCCAATCGATGTGGGATCTCACAATATACCCCCCTTCGAGACCCAGCAACTTTGCTGGCACTCGTTCTTCTCTGCAATTGATATGGGATCTCACAATCCACCCCTCTTTAGATCGCACCGCGTCTTGCTCTGATACCATTTGTAACAGTCCAATCCTCTTCTGGCTTTCCCTTTCGGGCTTCCCCTCAAGGTTGTTAAAACGCGTCTACTAGGGAGAGGTTTTCACACTTTTATAAAAAATGTTTTGTTCCTCTCTCCAATGAATAAAGCCACCAAATGTTTTGTCCTTCATGTCTAATTAGTGTTCTAAATGAACCCTAATTGGAGGGCTAATGATGAGGAAAGAAAAACACAAGGAAAAAAAAAAAAAAAAGGGAGAATGGAGTCCCACTGTGGCCACATATCTTTCATTAAAAAAATTGAGAATGATGGAGAGGCAAGGATTTTGGGCTTTTGGTTCTTGTTTTCTTCAAATTTAAGATGATTTTTTTTTAATAAGCTTTTGAATTTTTGGTGGGTGGTTGGTGGAAAATTTTCATATCATTAAATTGATCCCCTAAATAAATTTATCCGTTTTTGAACTTTTAATACTTGGTATATTATTGTGTTTTCAAGTCACCTATAAAATTTGGTAGCTATTAGATATGCCTAAGATGGTAAACGGAGGAGGAGTAAAATGACCATAATGCCTTTCATCCAAATGGGAAGAACCCAACTTGATTTTGTGTCACTCTTGAAACTCCCTCAGCAAATCTGTCGGGATTAAACTCATTTGCATCATCACCCCATAGCTTTTTATCACGATGGATAAGAACAATTGGGAAACTCTCGCTGGTAAAGTCAAGTTTTCAAGTTTTGTTTTGTTTTGAACGAGACGAGTAAGTAACCCTGCTGGTTGGTATAATCTCAGGACTTCGTTCAATATCATCGTAACCTAAATGTTGGGAATAACATAAAGTTTAACCAATGAAATAATAAAATAAAAAAATGAAAATATATAGAAGAGAGTCTTACTCAAAATTTTTAGACAATTTAAACCATCAAAATCTGGTTTGATGTTACCAAAGACTTGTAGGACCTCTTCCCTTGCTAGATCTTGCCATTTTGTGTATGAGCTCAATAAAACCATAGTCAAAACTAGTAGCATTGTTGTGGTTTCTTGGCCAGCGAGGTAAAAGATTCTACATTCTTCTACTATGTCTTTGATACTCATTGCGATATCGTTGTTTTTGTGCTCTCGAATTTCTTTCAAATTTGATTTTAAGAGGATGCTTAATAGATCCGTATGCATAGCTTCACCTGCCATCATAGCCCTTTGCCTTTTGTTGATAGCCCAAGAGCAACGTTTTTAATTCTTTGCTCATCTTTTTCATTATATTGTTTGACTTTGTTGGTACAAGCCTGCACAAACGTTATAATAAGATGTTATACGAAATTTCATAAATAATGTTCCTATGAGATCTCACATCGATTGGAGAGAGGAATGAGTGCCAGCAAGGATGTTGGCCCTGAAGGAGATGGATTGTGAGATCTCACATTGGTTGGAGAGGGGAACAAAGCATTTTTTATAAGGGTGTGGAATCTTCTTTCTAGCCGGCGCGTTTTAAAAACCTTGAGAGGAAGCCTAAAAGTGAAAGTCCAAAGAGGACAATATCTGTTAGCGGTGGGCTTGGGCTGTTACAAATGATATCAGAGCTAGACACTAGGCGGTGTACCAGCGAGGACGTTGGCCCCAAAGGAGGGTTGATTGTGAGATCCCACATCGATTGGAAAGAGGAACGAGTGTCAGTGAGAACGTTGGGCCCCGAAGGAGGGTTGATTGTGAGATCCCACATCGATTGGAAAGAGGAACAAGGGTCAGTGAGGACGCTGGGCCCTAAATGAGGTGGATTGTGAGATTCCACATCGATTGAAGAGAGAAACGAGTGCCTCCGAGGACTTTGAGCCCCAAAAGTTGGTGGATTATAAGATCTCACATTGGTTGGAGAGGGGAACGAAAGATTCTTCCTAAGAGTGTGAAAATCTCTCCATATAGCATAAGCGTTTTAAAACTTTGAGAAAAATCCCTAAAAAAAGACTCATATTCATGTCTAAATGGATTAGGTATTTAAGCAATAAATAAGAATCTATAAATTGAATTGTGCAAGAGTTCACCTCCATCCTAGTATGTAAACAGTAGATATAACTTTAACGACTAGATTCTCAGGTTGTTTAAGACGTATAAAGATCATTTTTCCTTGTTCATAGCTGCTTCCAAATGCTGTTCGAGAAATCACATCAGCTGCAAAGTGTTCCAAATGAGGCATCACATCCAATTCATAATATCCATCTTCTGAAACCACTTCTTCCCACTTCCTAATCTTCTCGGTGCAACTCTCACACATTACAGGACACCATGTCGTGTATAGGAATTTAAGCATATATATGAACAATTAGACTCCCAAAAATATTGTTGCTCAATGTTTTTAAACCAATCTAACTGTTAGTTATAACAACTCAAGCCAACCGTGAGTAGATATTATCTTGTTCGGAATTTTTATTTCAGGGTTTGTCCCAAAGTTTTTAAAATGCATTTGTTAGAGAGAAAGTTTCCACATCCTTGCTTCGTTCTTCTCCCCAATTGGTGTGGGATCTCACAAATAGACGCGTTTACAAGAGTGTGGAAACCTCTCCGTAGCACACACATTTTTAAAACCTTTAGGGGAATTCTGAAAGAGAAAGCCCAAAGAGGACAATATCTACTAACGGTGGGATTGGGCTGTTACAAATGGTTTCAGAGCTAGACACTGGTAGGTGCCAGTGAGGAGAAAGGAACGAGTGTCAGCGAGGATGCTGGGCCCTATAGAAGAGTGGATTGTGAGATTTCACATCGGTTGGAGAGAGGAATGAAGTATTAAGAGTGTGAAACATCTCCCTAGCAGACACGTTTTAAAACTGTGAGGCTGACGGTGATATGTAACGGTCCAAAACGAACAATATCTACTAGCGGTGGGCTTGAGCTGTTACAAGTCGTATCGACACCAACAATTGTACAAAATTAAACTTAATAATACTAACTATGAGTTTATTTATTTTGATATCGAATTACAAGAAGAATGCATACCTTCAAGTATTTGAAATGAAAGGCTGGATTGATTATCTTTCTATGTTTAACCATTTGGGTCCCATTTGGGTCCTTCATGACTAGGAAGTCCATGGAAAAGCTTGTAAGAGGGTTGATAGTTGGCTTATGAATATCATGCATTAAACAAAGTGCAGCTTTGAGTTGATCAGGGTCCATGATGTGCACTCTTTGATATGGTCCAACCCACATGAATTAATGAACTAATTCTTTCCTGTATTTAGTATAAACAAACATCTGAAAATATTAAACATCTTTCCTAAAACCACTGCATCTAAATGGTAATAAAAGTTTTCAATTAATAATCATCAAATAAATTACAAAGAAAATGGGATGATCTCAATTTATAATCATCAAATAAATTACAAAGAAAATGAGAAGATCAATTTATAATAATCAAATAAATTACAAAGAAAATGGGAAGAACAATAAATGAAAGGACAAAGCTAAGTCTAGTTATGTTTGCTAATTTATAAGTAATGGTGACTTATAAAAGATGTTTCGTTATCCTCCCCAATCGATGTGAGATCTCACACTACACCCCCCTCCCCTTCGGGGCCCAACGTCCTCGCTTGCACTCGTTTCTTTCTTCAATGGATGTGGGACCCCCACCAAATCCACCTTTCTTCGGGGCTCCACCTCCTTGCTGGCACATCCCCCAGTATCTTGCTCTAATATCATTTGTAATGGTCCAAACCCACCGCTAATGGATACTATCATCTTTGGACTTTCTCTTTTGGGCTTTCTCTCACGTTTGTAAGGAAGAGATTTCCACACACTTATAAAGAGTATTTTGTTCACCACCGATATGGGATCTCTCACTAATCATATATAGCTTGATCACTTCTTTTTAAGAATAATTATTTTCAATCTTTTTTAAATATAATAAATTGAGAGGTAGGAAGGTTTTAAATAAATTTAAGGGAAGAAATACCTCTAAAGTTACTATTAAATATGCTTACGTCATATTTGCTTGATTTTTCTAAAGAGATTTTTTTAATCAATTATCTTGTCCTTTTATATTTATGATTAAATTATCTTTATTATTAATGCTAATGGACAATTAAAATTAAATTAAGCACACTACATAATTATTTTTTGACATAATTTTAAACATCAATTAATGAGGCTATAAATAGAATCAATTCAAAATCCAGTTAGACCGGCTTGCTTGAACATCTTTAGTAGGGAATTCAATTACATATTAGATTTAGGTATTTTGTTTGGTGGTTGTAATGCGCGTTGAAATAAACGAGAAATAACATAAAGTAAAAATGCCTTCTAGTTTGAAAATGCAACTAACCTATACTAACCTATAATCTAATAATTCAAATTATGAAATTACCCTAAGCATGGGTCATGGTCTCCTAGGTGCGATGCCACCGTCAACCGAGAGGAGCTTTATCTTTATCTGAAAATGAGAGTAGCACATGGTTAGAATATTTTAAGAAATACTCAATAAGTGACCCCCGGTCGGAGTTAAATGCAAGCACATATAATTTCATGAACGAGACCTATCATAACAGTGTATTTTCCTATGGCGGCTAACCTAAATGGGCAATTTGAATGTGTACTTTCCCTACACATAGTCCACACGTGCAAGCATGGACCCACCAGTCAGTTTGCATACCTCCTGGGCCCCTTTCTGTTCGGGCGAGCATTCTCTGGTAGCTATTGATAGCGGGCATCCGTTAGGAATAACAACCGTCACAACTGCATTATGATAAACATAAAGATCGTTCCCCTGTCTTGTAGCATACACGTTCGTACTATCGTGAAGGCCTCGATGCAGGAGCACACAATAATGCATGAGGTCCCAACATTTTTCCATTTTCGTTATCATATAATACAATTCCGTTAGCGTTTCCTTCATATCATATCATTTTTCATATTGTTTATCATATCTTCATGCGTATGTCAGAGTTGTATTTCATATAACTCGTTGTTTTACATATCCATCATATCATATCATTTTTCATATTGTTTATCATATCTTTCATGCGTATGTCAGAGTTGTATTTCATGTAACTTTTTGTTTTACATATCCATCATATCATATCATTCATGTCACACATATGTCATATCATAACGTTTTCATGCTTTTAGATATAACAATCAACATCATGCACATATCGTATCATATCATGTATCATAACAGTCACATAGCATATCTCGAGCATGTCTTCAATATATCATATCATAAACATATCAATTCATCAAAACAACATAACATTTACATATCATAATATATACATATCATTTCATAACAGTTTGCATATACAAGCATATAACACGTGTGGAGCCACGAACACATGCCATCATACAACACAAAATTATGACAGAATGATGGTAGGGTCACTTGCTTGGTTGGCCTTAGCTGACGTTTTTCCTAATTGGAGTACATTCGCTCCCGTTCCTCGAAATTACTCCAATTATCGTCGGTCATCATTTTCTACTAAAATTTTCATCTCGTTTTGTTAGTAATCTAAGAATTCTTAACTCGGTTGAATTTAAATCGAGAAATTTACCCTTACTGGCCTTATTTTCCTTAAACAAGCTCAAATTCAACTTCGAGATGGTCGGAACTATGGAAATTAGCTATTTTTCCCTTTACTGAGTTGAAGGAGCGAATTTTGAGCCGTATAGTCGAGCCGAGCCATTTAAGCCGACTTAGCTGAGGAAGTGTCGTACTGCAGGTGTGCCACATGGTGCAATCAAAGTTTGACGCGGCTATTGGCGACTTCAAAGCCGACTTAGCTGAGGAGTGTTTCTGGTTATATGCACCTATTATGTGCAGATCTATAAGATTCTAAAATCTGAAACTCAAACCCTCTTTTCCGACGACGAATCACATTGTGAAGGCGTAAGAACTTACCTCCTATGTACGTGCAGTCGTCGGTGATCCCTTTCCCAATGTGAGTTGGTTGTTTCAACACTAGATCTATGAGATTATCGTTGTCGGAGTATTCTCAAAAATCACTCACTCTCCCTCTCTCGTTTTCTCTCTGTGTTTTTCCTTTCTACTTTGTAGGTGGGTTCTGTGACGGTGACAGGATTCTTGTGGGTTCATTTGGAGCAGTGTGGGCATCGGGTAGGGTGTAGCTGAGAGGGGTGCAAGAATTTCAGCGCCTCGCCAAAATTTTTGCGCATTTTCTGGCGACCTAGTGTTTTAAATGTATCTCCACTTGATTTCATCATGTTAGGCCATTTTAATGAGAGTTAAAGGTTATAATAATAATAATTAAATAATTATGTAGGAAATTTTGGGCGAGTCGGAACCGCTAGAACCCCAACCAACCACCCACTCTCCATTTGATTCTCAGGCCGCCTCCTTTCCATTGCAACAACATAGAACTTCTCCCCCATTTGACTTGGAGCTCCCCCATTCCTCATAGAGAAGATGGTGTAAACCTCCTTTAGAATCTTGTTAGCGCATAATTAACCCTACACTTCGAGTTGCAAACCAGTATCGTTGCAGTTGGTCGAACGATCAACGACGTCAAGAATCCAATACTATATAAGAACCATCGTCATCACAAGTCATCAGAGGAGGTAATTGGAACCAAAGGGCGACTAGACTGCGCATGGATTTCCATTTGAAAAAGAGACCAGTGAAAAAAATAAACAAGGAAAACCAATTTCTAACCGTCGAGTAGAGAAAAAAAAAAAAACTCTTTAAGTACTCAGACGCACAACCCACAAGCTCTTTACGCTTCAAGTCTAGGCTAACCAAGTAAGTAGTTTTACTATTGGTTTGGTTAGATGACTTGTTTGCTATATGAATGACTCGTGTGCTGTGACCCCCTACATGTGTCATGTTTTGGTATTATTTGACGTGTGCTATGTTATGTCTATGCTACGATATATGTTATGTCATGATACACGTTATTATATGTTATAAGTTATAATATGATATGATTATGTATGTTATTGAACTATGTTGTGTTATCAATGTCATGCTATATAAACTCTGTTAATATCTTCGCTCTATGCCTATGAGACATAAGAAAGTCATGTATGTTAATCATGAAATATGATGACAAGTATTATGTATGTATGTCTTATAGGAATGCTATATCAAGAAAAGAATGGAGTATCATAAGTACATGTCATCCATTACGATATCATGTACACTATGATATTATACGCACTCCTTTTGCTCAGTGACTTCACACACGCACGCACGCGCGCGTGCATACACACATTATGTTCTTTGAGGTAGGATTCTCCACAGATTTTGTAAAGGAACT